>NC_134483.1:31848766-31881266 GCF_040206685.1 Ascaphus truei
CAAATTGTATCATTGGTTAAAAGGACGTTCGTCATTGTGTGATCCACCAAGACCCTGCGGGACTCCAACAGGTCAGGTTTTCAGGATATATCCCAAGATAACAGTCGAAGACTGAGCCTCTGGTTGAGCCACCTGTGCTGAAGCTAGAAAACCATGAAAACCTGACCTGTTGGGGGGGGGGGGGGAGTGGGGTGGGTGGGGAGTGAAGCATATTCTATATAAATAGATAGGGACACTTTGGGTAAACTACGACTTTAACAGTCTAGATAGACATTTATCTTAACACCCCAAAGTGCCCCTGGAAAGTGTGAAGGGTAAAATGTATGTCTGGACATAACCGTCAGGTTCCTGGATTCAATGATCTTGGGAATTAGTGGACTAGTCTTAAAAAGCCCTTTGAAAGGATGTGACACTTTTCTAAGTAAGAATCTGTGGCCATATACCAGGGAGGGGCTGCTGGACTTTGGCTTCTGAAGGGAAGAAGTTTGGTTTATTTAAATGAGATGGGGCTGGATACCCAGGTACCCGGTGCTTAACTGCAGGGGGAAAGGGGAAGGGGTTGGAAACTACTTCAAATATTTGACATCAGGAAAGTTCAAACCACTGAGAAGCTTTAAGAACAAGGGTTGTGTGTAAGTTACATTCAGGTGCACAGCATCAAAACGCTGCATTTTTTTTTTTTGGGGGGGGGGGGGCTTATTTGGCAGGTCGGAGCTGCTTTACATTGACAAAGTGGAATGTATATTAACCCCATCCATGCTGGTAGATTCACATTGCTCTGCAATAACGTCCACGTCTTCAGAGGCAATGCTTCTGGAAACGGAGGGGTTAAACAACCCACTGTCATACAATTATACTCATACTCATTGTTATTGCTTTATATATATATATATATATATATATATATATATATATATATATATAAAAATTGCTTTGCTGTGGAGGGATTTTGACACTTTTTTACCCACCGTAACTTAACTAAGTATATACATATATATATATATACATACACACACACACACACACACACACACACACACACACACACACACACACACACACACACACACACACACACACACACACACACACACACACACACACACACACACACACACACACACACACACACACACACACACACACACATAGTTAAGTATAAGTTATATATATATATATATACTTAGTTAAGTTATGGTGGGTAAAAAAGTGACAAAATCCCTCCACAGCAAAGCATTATATATATATATATATATATATATATATATATATATATATATATATATATTTATTGTGTTCTGAGTCTACAAAAATACCCTGCGTATAATGAAATTTTTTTCCCCTTTAGAAAAGGGGGTATTTGAAATGGAGATGGTCTCATCTGGAAAATCCAGGAGCTCATTTGATCACAGCACTTCAAGCTTTTGTCTGCGCTTTTGAATAAACCTGGCAGAGCTAACAAAAGAAAAGCTGCCTGTACCCCGAGTAAAGGGACATTTAAAAGATGCCAGAGATTTAAATAATAAAAAAAAAGGTCCCGTGTTCCAAATATGATCTTTGATCCATTTAAATCCCAGTGCAGTGGCAAAGAAACACCAGAGGTCAATCTGGAGCAATGGCTTCTATTAGAGGATAATGTAAATAGTTTGCATGTTAATGCTTATAAAAGAAATGCTTATTTTATTAGCTGAATTGGTCACACACTTTATTATAAATATTAGATCTTGATGGGTGCACCCTGTCAGCTGTGTATGTGGTTTCCTTTAAGAATTAGTGACTTGTTTCAAATTGGTTTAAACTGGCATGATGCATAATGCACATGGGGGGTTTAAAATCATGGTAAAGCCTTGATAAATATGGATCTTTAGCAACCCACAGTACTCCAGATTTTGATGGTATGTTTGAAGTCCCAATTACACTTGAACAATATGTTCCTTTAAATAGCACATTTGTGTTGTCATTATATTTCATTCTTCCTCTATAAATATACATCCATCCTATCATTATTAAAATATAGAGTCATGTAATGGCATAACATGGTTGACCCCTCTGCAAAAGTGGGCAAATACGAATTATTAGGACTCTCAAACATAGTGTTAACGTTGTAAAAGAGGGGGGTTCAGAAGAGAAAATCAAACTAAATAACACAATGATTAGAAACTGGGGATGTTTAAAAAACAGAGTTCCAGGTGTGGTATGTATTAATGAAAAAAAAATTCTAATAACTTAAAGTTATTGTTTCTGTGTCTGTGAGAAATGCATTGGTACAAAGAAACAATTAAGAAGAGAAATTAGAGTTCTTGTAGCACAGCGAGACAACTTTAATTACTAACCTAGAATTAGAAACATAATATGCAAATGTAAATGTTTTTTTGCACCTAAGTTGTGGATAGAAGCAAACAGCCTTAGCAGGCTCCCTAACAAATTACCACCAACTCCTCCACTAAAAAAAGTCTGAATCACTTTCCAAAGGCAGTTCCCAGGCACACATTATAATGATACATTTATCATTACTGATGACCACCCACTGGGATATTATTGCTTTGCAGCTACTATTACAATCAAGAGATTTCTTTATTTACTGTTAACATTCACTTAAAACTGACTGTTAATGACTCCTCTGAATTCACCGAAGAGAGTTTCCTGGTGTATTTGAGAAGTAGTTACACATCCTGTTCGGAAAAGCACATTCAATGCGTATGTGCTTATGTAAGCTATTTTAATACTTTAAAAAGGGGCATTTAAATGGCTTCTGAGGCTACAGCTCTCAGTCAAGAATTGCAAATGGTTAAGGAATGCACATAGCCTATTGGAGCTCATTATGTAAGTATTTTATTGCAGGACATTCATCCATTATTGATATATGTTTGCATAACTTCCTGCATTGAGGAGTTGTTATTTATCATAAATTAAACAACCATCGTTGATAATGTAGCATTGGCTTTCCCAGACAACCTACTGCCCCCTTTTCGATTTCTTTTCGTGTTTACCTATTTAATCTGGTTTATTTCCAAAGTGGGTATGCTCTTTTATCAGCGACAATAATGTGATGTACTTTTGCAAACAGTCCCTCTATTGTGTTTTGTCTGCAAACCAACCCTTTAATAAATAATTCGTCCTGGTTGAACCCACACATTTAATTTCTTACAGTCTAAGCAAAATATGATCCTTTTTAAATTATGTCTAATTTCCTCTGACCCTGTGTTTAACACCATTGTGCTCTAATTCAACTTATTATTGCCATTTCGATCAGTATTTATCATTCCTAAAATAAATGTCACAGTGAATGTCACATATCTGATATAGACAAGATGCTTGTGAAATATCGAGAGGTGAACATTGCAAATGATTATGAGTTTAGAGAAATGTTTTAACCCTAGGGCAATTTTGTTTTAAACATGAGTAAACCCGCACCGCGAGCATGTGCTTTAAATTACCATTAGCGTTGTGCATTAATTTATAGTGAGACGAACGAATACACAATAATAAGGCAATATCTAGTACATTTGTGGCCCACACTTTTTTAATCTAAAAGTCATCCTTATAAACAAAAAACACTCACAAACTGCAAAGATGGAGTTTCTATTGCTCCTATTCTGAATAATAAAAATAATCAGATGTAATATAGCAGGCGTATATTTTGTCTGAATATAAATATATATCTGAACTAAATATAATCCCCGAGTGTGGCATTGTCTTTGCCAAAAGTATGATATTTGTATATACAACTTTGCACTTAGGATGCATCAAATTAAGTTGCAGAGCCTAGAAAAGATGTTAAATATGACTCTAACGTTGCTAATGATAAACCTAAAAAAAAACTGTACATCTGAGAGATTGGCAATATATGGGAACGGTAAAAAGCCTTCGATCATGCAAATTATTTAATGAAAATATGTGTAAAGTCAATGTGTGAGAGTAAGGATGTTTGAGTCAGGGCATTTAATAGGTGTTGAATGGCCAGTGATATGGTGTATTAGTGGTGCTGAAGGGACAGCTCCACACATTACCGCATTTGAGGGAGTTTTTCCTTGTGCCAACAACTGTATTCACCAGCATTTCCCCCCAAAGTTCTGGAGTAAAAGTAATGCAGTTTTAAAAACCTTTGTATGGGATCTGGGTGTACACAACGAGAAGAAGCCATGCCCCACACATAGCACATAACATACGCATGCTCATCTCCTATTTTAAACCCACAAATGAATGCCTTGATCAATGAAATCAATCATGATGAGGCATTTTCTGGCTCTCTCATTCTGTGTTACTGTCACGTTTTCTATGGCACTTGGAGTTATTATGGGAAAAGAAAACTACAGTAGGATGTTAGAATGACAAAATTGTAAATACAATGATATTGACTACACATAGATGTAAGATAATGTCTGTAAGGGACTGTCATGTAGTCGAATTATCTAATACACACATAGTCAAGTTCTATGAAGCGAAAACGTGTTTAAACTTGGTTCCAAGCCAGACTCTGGTACTTGAAAGAATTGCTACAATCTCACAGCTTCAAGAACCACCTGAGATGGTCTGTTTTGGGGAGAATGACACAAGAACATTGTAATCAAAGATTAATTGACTTAATCAAATCGACCCAACCTCTGCGATTAATCTTTTGGCAACAAATTACACACAATTACCTCAATCTGCCGGGTCAGTTGGGGGCGAGTGGTTTACAAATCCAGGCTTCAATTAAAATCACAAGTTTAAATAAAAGAGATCAATCTTGCCAATTAGATCCTTTGACACAGCAATCAAACGCAGCGCCTGCAGTCAGCCAGTGGCCCGAGAGCTGGGGAAGTCGATAGCAATTAATTAACCCAAGTGAAATGTACAGTACCTGTGAGTTGTTCAGATGCTGGATGGGTAGGTGGCACCGATCTCTTCCCAACGAAGCTTGGTTTTATAGTTGAAACCTACACTGTATATTCACATCCTCCTGCTTGCTGGAACTAGCTCAGCTGTAATACAAACGAGCAGTCCCTATCCCATTGGTCTCTCTGTCTTTTGTCTCCCTCACCCTTGTGTTGTACACTCTAGGAGGCAGTGACATGAATTGGGATCTCTCTATCTCCTCTACGACAGTGAGATCTTGAACGCCTACTATCAGTCAGGCAGAGCAATGCAATACGTTATCACATTCAATTCCCCCCTTTTCAAAGGGGGACACCGTGAGCAACCTGTCAGAGAGCAGCAGGGAAGGTTGTATCCAAAGCAAACCCACCCACCATTGTATTTGGAGATGTTCGCCTCTGAAGACGAAAACGGAATCTCTTGTTCTTTTATGTTACTTTTTAAAAAAAAAAATATTCCCTCCTTTGGTGCAGTTGATAAAAAAATAACTAAATAGAAAATCTTTGCTATCCCTCAACCAAACCAAGTAAAAAATAACCATGCAGCTTTGCAACAACCTTTAGTTTTGTGCACAGTTTTCACCCCCATAGCTTCAATGTTCGCCTGTTATACTCTAGCCACATGGTAGAATAATTAGTAGCTGCTCCTTCTATTCCAGGACACAGTGTCCTCCCTGCATAACTACACTAGGCAATATTGTAAGTCAGACTGGTACCGGACACCACAAGTAGAAAAGCATTTATTTAATAAATGTGCTATGTTATTTTTTTGGTCCTTTTTGGACAAAATGTATCGCCAAGATTTCCTGGATTGCTCCTTTCCCTCCAATGAAATGAAGAAAGTTAATTAATGATTATTTTAAATCATCGAGAGAAAAAATAAGTCGTTGGCTTGTTGCACTTTACTTCATAAACATTTTCAATGTATTTATTGCACTTATATTCCTGGTAGTATTCTAAATAAAAGCTGTAATCGTTAATAAAGTATGAAAATTCCCTCTCATCCACTCTCTATTTACTCTGTTTCGTTGAGAGTCATTTAAAATTTCCCTAAAGTGTTGTTTTTATGTAACACATTGATTTGCAATATTTCCTTTGTTAATACACATTTAGCCAGCTAATTTGATCCAGAAAAAAAAAAACAAGAAACAAAGCCATAGCCCTAATGATGAGTTCAATTACAATGTGGTAAACACATTGCCACTACGCTTTAATTAAGCCTGCTGTCCAATTTCAACTCATTAGTAATTCATTAAGAGAACAGTCTTTAGCTGGCTTGAATTGAAGGCATTGCAGTGGAGTTACATTACATACATGCCCGATGATATAAATGCCAGAAGTGTTTGTAGATAGGAACCTACAGATAGATTGTTAAAGTAACTGAAACAAACACACTCACTGCTGAGCCATACACCCTGTGTATAGATGTATATATTAGCTTTAAATAGCAATGATCGCCTTCACATACACCCCTTTATCAGTCAGACACAACTATTGTTTCACACAGATCAATCGAGACTATTAAAGTTTTGAGATAGTGCACACACACACACACACACACACACACACACACACACACACACACACACACACACACACACACACACACACACACACACACACACACACACACACACACACACACACACACACACACACACACACACACACACACACACACACACACACACACACACATTTTTAGCGCTTATATTAACTGTAAAAGCATAGACTTTCCGCTTTTTAAAAAAATAGAAATCCAATTTCACAATGATTATTTCCTATATATTCTAGATTAAATATAACATAGAAAAATGAATGATAGACGGGTGGATTCTTTTTTTTAGAACACACACAATTATCACCACACACTTTGCACAGGGTTGCCTATTTATTTAATATATATATATTCTATAAAATATAATATGTATATATATTCTATAAAATATTATATGTATATATATATATTCTATATTTTTGTATTACTATTATTATCTGCAGTGCTGTTATGGGTTTTATAGAGTTGCAGGTATTTTTGAACAGGTTAAATCTGAAGATTGTAAATGCTTTGAAGGGTTACCAGAATATCACGAAGTATGGTTGCTAAAATAAATGCAAAAATCCGATACACATGAATTCATAGCTTTTAAAATAAGACACTTTGGAAACATACATTACACACAAGTGTTGTTCGACAAAATAGAGGGATACACACACACACACACACACACACACACACACACACACACACACACACACACACACACACACACACACACACACACACACACACACACACACACACACACTTATATATTGTGTATATACACACAATATATATATATATATATATATATATATATAAAAATATATATAAAACGCGTTTTTTCTTTTGCTCTTGTGTGTGTGTGTGTGTGTGTGTATGTATATGGAGGGTTTTTGTCACTTTTTTTACTCACCATAACTTAACTCAGTATTATGGTATATATATACACAATATACATATATATACACAATATATAAGTGTGTGTGTGTGTGTGTAATACACACACACACACACACACACACACACACACACACACACACACACACACACACACACACACACACACACACACACACACACACACACATATATTTACACACACACACACACACGCACATCTAGTGTAATACAGGACAACAAGAATGCGTAAGAATAGCGTAATACAGGACAACAAGAATGTCCAGGCATATCAACAACAGTCCTTTATCAGAAGATTACAAAAGAAAAAAAATACTCAACATATAGAGAATTAAATTCCCTCTGAGGCTGCGTGTGGAGTATTGTGCTGTACAGTTGTTGAAAGGTGGAATTGCAAAATTAACTCTGTGCTTTAATAATGACTGTCAGACCAGCCAGGAATGTATTTCTACTTGTTTAACTCAGATGTACTGTAACTCACACCTGTACATGGACTTGTGTGATTTTTTAAAAGGTTGTATAGGATAGTTCCTATACAGTATGTATACATTTTATGTTGATCAAATTAAGTGGTCTAAAAGTATACCGTTCTCATGGACAAACGCATGACATTACACATCTTTTTGATAAATATTTCGGCTATTAAAACGGTATTAAGGTTTGTAAAATTAAACACAATCTGGGGGACCTGACACGTGTGAGAAAGGTGTGTTTAAGCTTCATCTAATGTACATCAATTAAATACATATATCCTTCGCCTGAGACTAATGCATTTTAAAGCAATATTGTAAGAAATTAAATTAAGTCTCACAGAGTGTAATGTCTTGCGAGAAATATCCCATACTAAGCCAACAAACTATTTGAATACGAAACAGAATAAGTAGATATAAGGGACGAATTTCATTTCCAAAGCTATTTTTCGCTAATGTATGTGTTCGTCTTAAAGATCGTTGTTTTCATACAGTACTTGTTCTTTACTATTACACAGAGTTTAACTATTTGTATGTGTATATATAGGTATTATACATTACATATTGCTATGCCATTGATCATTAATGTATTTAATGTAATACAGTACGTCTGTACTGTATGTGTGTGGGGGCATAGCTTGATCTAAGACTTCAAGTAAGTTTTTCTGCGGATCTATACAATTACTTTAACAGTCCTTGAAAATTAAGTGATGTGCCTGTCATCTAAGTACATCCCTCTGTGATTTATGGTCCATTTGTATTTAAAAGTAAAGATTTACTGGAAACAATGAATTGTTGAATGCCTCTTGGAGCTGGGATGGAAGCCTTCCATTGTAAAGTAACAGAACGGTGTGTGTGGGGGATTTCTTTAATACCTCCCGTACCTGCCCCTTTGATTCAGTGGGGTATGGATGTCTTTAATACCTCCTGTACTTGCCCCTGTGATTCAGTTTTCAGGGTTTTAGTTGTTGTAATAAATTTCTTGTGCTATGAAGCTCATCACACTTTTTTAAACATTAAGCAATGTGAACATGAAATAAACAGCGGAGTTGATCATGTAATATATGTTTGTAATGCACATTATCATGCTGTAATGGTATATTATGGTCACAGTTTAAGCAGATCTTAAAATCCATGTCGATGTGGCAAAAACGCAGCGCAAGCAGATAGGTTTAGAAGGGAATTCCTCTCACCACACAAACGATGCTATAATCACGAGTAACACATTAGAGGAGTTGCAAGTGTGTTTAGTGTGGTCTTGAAATGGGGGCAAAGGTTTATTATGTAGTGATGTCATATTTTGGATTATATTATACGACAATGGAAAATGTATTATACTGGATGAGATAACGTGAAGGGAATACTTTAATTAGGGAGGCAATATACAAACATGGTATATTTTCACTCATGGGATTTGGGGAAATTTAGCCCCTTAAGGGGCAGAGGGACCAGCATCGAATTTGAGTGTAATGCATGCTGGCCCCTCTTGCCCCCAACGGGTTAACCAGTGGACAAGCCCCCTCACTGCCCTTTAATGTTACAATTATGTTTTGACTCTTTATACAGTAGTGACAGAAAAGGAAGTCTTCTTTTGAAAGATCCTATAGAAAAAAGCCTGAAGAAGAATTACAAGGAGAGGTGAAAATGCTGTGAAATAAAAGCATTGTGGATACACATTCTTGGCATGTACAGTAGATCTGCAGCTATGATGGATGCCCCTAATTAGCTAGACGAGGACTAATATCAATCAAAGAAGGTGCTAGGACACTTAACGCAAGGTACATATTGATATGGGTTTCCACTGCTAAAAAATAAGTTATGATCATGTTATTTGCACATTACAAAATGTTTGTCCCACAATGAAATAAGTGAGTCCATTTTTGAACCAAACCTTTCCCTTTTATCATTCTGATCTTGTCAATTCTTAAGTCATGGACATTGTAGTTGTAACTGGCCAGGTATTAGTTAATTTTCCATTTGGTTATATTGAAATGATGTCCAATACATATGCATATGTTGTGGTCACTGTGCTGATAAAATATACAGGCTCTTTCTTTCTATTTGTCACTCAACGACCTCACAATTTGTTGGCAGGTTTGTGTCTCCCTGTATCTATGTCCCTCCTGTCACTCTGAGTAGTATTGTAGGTTTCATGCCCCCCCCTCCCCTAGGGGATCAGCCCCCAAGGTTGGGAAACAGGCTTAAAGGATGCTTATTTCCCTATCAATATTCTTGTCAACATGAGTCAATAGTCAATATTATTAACAGTATGGAATTGCCTAGAAGACAACTGTCTGGATGTCATACAATGCATGTCGTTTAACATGATAATAAGGTAAATGTATATTTATAATTATATCCTACACTAATAGCAAAGGGATCAATGAAGAGGAGGAGTTTAGTTTCCAGGAGGGGGAGTGAGGGGTGCGGGGAGTGGGAGGGTGTCATTCTCTACAGCAGAAGTCACATGTCTGTCACCAACCAATGACAATATTCACGTGGTTTAAGAAAACCTTTAAAAAAAAATTCTCATAGCTGCAAAACTGGGACAGAAATTGTGTGAATATCAGAAAAATGCCAGTGAAACGAATGCAGTATTTTTTCTCGAAACTCTGCATGTTAGTTCAAACATATACGAAAACAATGAATTATACCATGATCACAGACAAAGGAAGGAAAGCCATCTTTATAGATGGGGACAGTTTGGTTCAATATTTTTGTATCTAGTCTGACTGAGGCATCAGGAGGGTGTAAACACACAGATACCAAACAAGCTCTGAGAAACCCCTAACATTACTATATATATATATATATATATATATATATATATATATATATATATGTGTGTCAAAAGGAGTGCTAGTGGGCGTGGCTAAATGTATACAACAAAAAACAGACAAAGATGCCCAAAGCTACTTCCAATGTGACAAAAATACACAGTGCAATACCTATATATTCTCTTGAAAAAAGGGTCATTTAGTTTAACCCTTTGGCCAAAGCGTCTTAAGCCTGCTGCCACTTTCAAGGCATGACCGTAGCAGCTGCTTTTGGGAGGGTAGTGGCCCCTCCCCCCCAAGATTTACACTTGCCCCTCCCTACTTTCCAAGTTGACAGGTCAGTTTCATTTTGCCAGGTTACGACAGATCCAATGTGATCATTCTTCCTGTAATTATACAGGTTAATAAGGATTTTAACCCAGGGAGTGTTAGGACCTGCTACGGTCATGCCTTGAAAGTGGCAACAAGCTTAAGACGTTTTGGCTATTTGTATATCAGGAGGGTGTAGCCAGCACACATTCAAATTATAATCACTGATGTACACTAATTTAGCTACCACTAATAAAGGGAAATACCTAAACGAACAGCATGTAAAAGAGAGAAAAACAAAGCGCACGACTCTCATAGGGTAAATAAGTACATATATTGTGGCAATACAAAGTGTAATAAATGTACGTACAGGAAGTCTAGTTAAACAAGCAGGGCAGGTTTAGGGTATAAGTTACCACTTCAGGATACAGATGACTTGGTTCACAAGGATCCCTCTGCATACACAGCCTCCGGTCCAGTCCGAAGCTCTCTTGTTGTAGCAGAAAGTATCCAATCGTGTATGGTAAAAAAGTTTGTAACAAAGAACCCACAGGGTCACATAGAAGGAACACTGGAAAAGCTCTCATACACCGCTAACTCCCCGGCATTGCCCACCGAGGAGCAAAAGACCTCCGTGCTACCGGAATGGTAAGATGGGATAGTGATGTCACTACGGCACGCCACAAGGTAGCAGAGTCCCACAAATAGCCCAAACTGGGTCAAGAACACCGTGCTAATGTCATGAGAGAGTGTCCGCAATAGTATACAATCCTACGCGTTTCGTAGATTACCTCAGTTCGTCAGATCCCTGCTTTTCTGTGTGATGTCGAGCCATCCACCTTAACAGGCAGCAGGCTCTCTACGTATGAGTTAAAGTTTATGTATGTATTTTACATTTTCTTATCACTAATTCACATTTAGGAATATGATTGTGTGTTCCCTTAAACCACTCAGTACACTTTATTATTCTTTATTGGTTAAATATTCATTATAAGAATTTACAATATTTTAATCACCATAATTCACATTTAGTGCACAGGTTTTTTTTTTCTAAATGAACAGCGCTACGATAATACTGGGCCATTCCTTCAGAAAAAATTATAGACACCTATAGAAATCTATTGGTTACTTTTGTAAAACGATGTTAAATAAGTGCTCACCACACATTGCAGAGGTGAACGTTTGTAATAGCTACCTGCCCAATGTCAATACAGTGGGTAACTATTAACTGAGATTTTCATGCGCGTTACCAAAAGCTAATGCCAATCTTGTTATAATATTGACAAATTTATAATTTTTTACACTTATTCACTTTTTCACTTAATTATATGGAATATAGTCAACGTAGGAAATGAATCAACGCTCTCCTAATACATCAAATGGGTGAACTGAGGTGCACTGGGATGTGAACATATGTAAGAAACAAAAGTTAACACTAGGTTAACACTAGAACCCAGATAACTGCACTCAGAGTGTAAGTGAATTGAGTGTTGTAGTCAGGGCATACAATATCCCACTAAGGAGTTAATTAACTCCCTTCAATTGACACATTAGAGTGAGTATAAATCTCATGGACGCAAAAAAGGAAAAAGTTTTATTTATAATTAATCACAGCGACGACGTATAAAATATAACACAACAATATTAAAATCCCCAGATAAGGCGGCTCAAAGTGGGTAATATGTGACTGAGTTGTAATTATCAGTCAGAGCTATTAAATAGGATCCCAAAAGTAGGTTCTAATTAGAACCGGCTAACACCTAAATCAGTGTAGAACTATAAACCCATAAGGTATGGGTGTAATGCTCATGTCAAAATCATTAGTTTAACTCCTAAGATGCAAAATGTGATAATTATAGCGATTATTAGGGTGTTACTACACATCAGCCCAAGACAGAAAAATGGGAGGCTGGGATAAGATACGTGCATGTATTAGTATCCACACTTAAATACCACCACAACAATTATTGTCTCTGAAAGGTCTATAGGTGAATAAATGTGGATTATGTGATTTGGCTACACTACACATGGCATGTTACTAGATACAATATATTCCTTGCATAAGGTTTTGTTACAATATAACACCTGGGTAAGGAGATTTTACATCTCCACCGATTACACAATTCTGTTACTTATATAAAATAGATAACGTTACGCTAAAAATGTAATGACCTTCTGAGGATCTACCCCCATGTTTCAAAGAGATTACAATCTAGGCGGTGTAAATAGAAGCTGAATTTCATATAGCTACTTATTTGTACTGAAAGAAAAAAGATCAGAAGCACTGCCGCTCCATACAAAATCGGAACTCACCAAAAAAGTAACAAACAATTTATTTAAACTACATAAAAGATACAGCTTCCATAGGCAAAAAGAATCCTCCTCCCACGCGTTTCACACCCACTCGAGCGCTTTCTCATAGAGAGAAACTCGTAGATTTTGAGCTCTCAAAACAAGTGGTGACTAACGCACGCTACACAAAAGCTAAGAAAGCACAGGCTCAATTTGTCACTTATTTTAGTGCCACCAGGCAAACATGGACAGACGGGCAGGGTGGTATAGGTCCTGGGAGCGTCCCCGGATTGTTGCCAGGTGCGAGGGATATGGACTTACTACTGACGGTCGGTCAAAAACGGTACTTGAGGAGGATCTCGAGAAGCATGAAGCCAGCATTGCTTCACCTGAGGCAGTTACAGCCTCAACTGCAGTTACAGTGTCCACTAGTCCACCCAGGGTGCAGGAGGTCATTCCAGACCAGGTGGTAGTGGAGGATCAAGGGGAGGAGCGTGGTGGGCTCAACATGGACTTTGTTGGTGGGCAAGATGCAGAGATTGCAGCTGTGGTAGCCCCAGTGGCTAACAGCATCCCTACGCCCAGAATCGCTGCGCTTCTCGCCTCTTGGGGGGAGAAGCAACTTTTGAGCAGAAGCTCCAACTACTGGCAGCTTCACAAGATGGACAGTCCCCACGACCCGAGCAGATACACGGAGAGCAGCCCGTTCCTCGAGTGGATCATCACAGTTTCAGTAAATTCATAGATGGCATAGACAGAATTGATGGGTACCTGCAGATCTTTGAGACTCAGTGCCATTGATACCAGGTGCCAGAATGGGACTGGGTTTTGCGGTTTTCACCGCTATTGTCCGGAGCGGCCCTGGAGACCATCCAGGCTATTCCGGCCACGAGCACCAACAACTACCGACATGTGAAAGCCCTGTTGTTAACACAGTATGCCCTCACGACAGATTCATACCGTGGCATGTTTAGGACGGAGGAGAAGCGCCACTGGGAATCCTACATGCGATTTGCCTCACACATGATTTTGCATGGGTCTCAGTGGGTGGAGGGATGGGATGCCACTAATTATCACAGTTTGCAGGACTTAGGGGGCTATGCACAAAGCAGTGATAAGTCTTTTTAAGAGCGCAAAGTGCTTTTAGAATGTGATATTGCGCTCAGCGCGATTCACAGAGCAGTGATAACAGGGACATTGCGCTCTTAAATAGGCTTTTTTCAAGAAATTTTTCTAAGTCCAACAAAGCTTGTACGATCTGCTAGATGTGCTGATTTCTGCCAGTCTGAGCGATTTTTAAAGCTACGATAAGTGATCATGCTTTAAAAATGCGCGGAAAAAAGCATGCCAGCTTAAGTCAGGTGCAAAAGGAGCAGGACTTAGAAAAATGTCTTTGTTTACCTTTTTGTAGGCACACCATCCATACAACAGGCCGACGGGTGTCCCCGGATGACCCCACAGGTGTCACCGGGGGTCCCCGCGGGTGTTCGGGGGTCCCCGAGGGCCTGCGGTTCCAATGGTGTGCCCCCCAAAAAATTAACAATATTTGTAAATAAATACACCCCCCCTAACACATACACTACAGTAATGGGCAAAATTACTATTATCCACATATGGATAATAGTGCATTTGCCCATTTAAAATACTTGAATCACAATAAATACAGTAAATACATATTTCACTTACATTTTTCAGGCACCCACGATGAAGGCCGTCTTCATCCTCATCCTGCCCATGTCCCCCTCCGGTGCTACAAAACATACACAAGAATAAAAACAACCAATGTAATGTCCCCTAACCCCTTAATCACCTTAGCGGTCATTAACCGCTATAGTCATTAAGGGGTTAACCCACCCTCACCCACCACTCGGGAGGCCTAAACACCCTACCCCACTATCCACCCCATGGGGCCTAACCACCCTCACCCACTACCCACCGGGAGGCCTACCCACCCTGGCTTGGGGACAATACAACCTTCCCCCACCCCCGCTACCCACAATAAACATCCCTATATTTAATAAACAATATATAACCCATCCACCCCCTGTGCCCCCTATATATTCATGATTTATTCTTTTACATACAGGTTAATACCCCAGGCCCACGGGAGTCCCCAGTGGTCCTGGCGGGTGTTCACAGGCCCCACAGTGTACCAGTACTCCAGGGTCTGGAGGGAAATGGGTGGTCCCTGCCAGGTGCCGTGGGCCTCCATGGGTGGGCCCCCGGGTAGTCTGGGGGTCCTCGGGTCAGCCCCACAGGTGTCTGAGGGTCCTTGGGTGTTTTCCACGGGGGTCTTGGACCCTCGGGTGGTCCCTATGGGTCCACGGGGCCCCCACAGCTGTGGGGCCCCCAGTTCTTCCCCACAGGTGTCCCCCGTAGGTCCGCAGCCTGGTACCGATGGGCATCTGGGGGTCCTCAGGTGGTCTCCAGAGGTCCCCGCAGACCCTGTATGTAAAAAAAATAAACCTCATATACATTTAAATAAATAAATACCCCCCCGCCCCCAAACACATACAGTACTGTAATGTGCAAAATAACTATTATCCAGATATGGATAATAGATTATTTGTCCATTATTAAACACATAAAACAGCATCAATAAAGTAAATAAATAGAGTTCTACTTACCCCTGGCAATGTGATGGGCGTCCGGTCATCAAACGGCCTCCATTGGCAAAAAAATACATAGCAAATACTTTCAAATGCCAGTTAACCCCTTAATCACCTTAGCGGTTAATAACCGCGAAAGTAATTAAGGGTTAACCCACCCTGCACCGATACCAACCCTTCACCCATTCATTTGTACAGTGGGTATATTATATATATATACTGCACCGACACACTTTATTCGAGCAAATACCCAGTATGTACCTGGCAGATACCTGGAATGCGTCGCTCCTCACCTCTGACAAGCCCCGTTGCGTTTGCCTTCCCAGCCTGGGTTCATGCCTGGCTGACGGGCGGCTGATCTGTTAAATGATAATGATTAGGATTTAATAGGCTGCAATGCTTCGCGTGTCTACCAGATGGCATAAATTCATGAATTGTAATGCAGTATATATATATATACTGTGCAGTATTGCGCCAGCGGGAATAAAATGCTTCAATCCCTGCCTGGAAAATACCTCAATGCACTCGGGCAGAAAACAGTCACAAACCTCAATACACCCGGGTATACCCGAATTCGTGGGACTAGCCGAGCTCGAATAAAGTGTGTCGCCGGTGTATATATATATATATATATATATATATATATATATATATATATATATATATATATATATATATATATATATATATATATATATACTGTATATTTATATATAACCAATATACAAATAAATGATTAAGGATTACACAAAAATTCAGAAATAAAAACACATGAAATATCAATCTCAAAAACACCACCTTGCATCAGAAAACTAAACCAGCAGCACATTGCAAAATATATTTATATCACATCTCCCAATCAAACACCACCTAGACAAATAAATATATACCAAATGGCAATCAAACAATTGCATTTTAGTGTGTACATGATGCAATTAATCTGTGCATCATGTAACACTATGACAAATCAATGTTCAAAATAAAATAAACTATTACCAACAAGATATAATACCATCCAAACAATCAAATAAAAACTAAGCAAGTAAACATAAAAAAATTACCATCAATTATAATCCAATCAAAATCAATTACACAATTCACTATTCAATTCAAAAAAACAAACCATTGTGAAAAAATTTCAGCTTCCAAGTAACCACCATCATACAAAATCTAACTACCAAAAATAAGCCAATATTAAAAAGCAACCCCCTGATATAAACTATTGCAAAGACCATCAAAAATTACATGTAACTAAATAACAATTACATTACACACACCAATTTCTAAGGAAAGCTGCAAAATACATTGTAAAAACATCAAAAGAACCTAAAGAAACATTTGCAAAACAATCATTTATTATCTAGCCATATATATATACATTACATACAGGGGCAAAAAACAATTACATTACATCAAAAATTACAATACAATACAACCATTCAGTGTCCCTGTATGTATGTATGTATATCCATAGGGACATGTATAAATTGAGGGCCAATAAATGGACATAAAACAAATCACATTAAAAAAAAATTCAAAAACCTGTAAAATAAAATACATTTCTTTTGTTTATTTACCATTTGATGGCCCACTCACCGACTCCCGGGGAACCGCATGCTCTCGAACCAACAATCCACCCACAGGAACCAGGTAACCATAAAATAAAAAACCATTGCAATCCAAGTGTGTGTTTTTTTTCTTCTATTTGTAATCCATACTGTCAGTCTTGGGGTCTTCAGGGTCTTCTTTACATTCTCCGGGGTCTTCTGGGTCTTCCGGGGTCTTCTTACCTTCTTGCGCCACGGTCCTCTTCTTCGGAGGTCAGGTCCTCCCTCCACAGCGTCTGGCTGAAAAATGAGACGACATAGGCTTTTATAGGCCTATGACGTCACATTTTCGTCATATGGTTCCCACGGTCCTGATTGGCCCGTGAAAACCATGTGATTTAGCTAAAAATAAATAAATTGATGACGTCATTTAAAGGAAATGAAGCCAGCCAATCAGAATGACTGAGCTTCATTTGCCTTTAAGATGATGTAATCAAAAGAAAGATGGCCGCCGTCACATGGGACTAGAGCCAATCAGATCGTGGGAACTAAATCCCATATCTGATTGGCTGTAGTAGACATGTGACTCCCTTTGGATGACATCACTTCCTTTCTCATCCGTCTTGGACACTATAGAGATGGTGGCGACACTGGCATCCGATGCCCCATACTGGGGCCTGTAACTCGGGAAGCAGGGGGTCCCTGAGCCAGAAATCAATGCGGTTCAGCTCAGGAGACCCCCTGCTCCTGCACACTATTATTACAATTTAGATTAATGCAGCTTCATTACCATAGCGGCTATCCGCTACAGTAATGGACTATTAGTTATTGATATGTGTGTTTTGACAGTAGTGTACATGTGTAGGGAGTCTCCAGAGCTGAACCGCATTGGTTTCAGCCTCGGGGACCCCCTACTTCAGGAGATACAGGCCTCATTATGGGGTGCCGTATCCCTGCAGAATTTAAATCCTCCGGTCATGGGACGGTGAAGCTTTAAAAGTGCAGAGGATATTGGCACCCCATAACGGGGCCTGTATCTCCTGAAGTAGGGGGTCCCCGGACCTGAAACCAATGCGATTCAGCTCCGGAGACCCCCTGCTCATGTACACTATTATTAAAATGTATATTCTTAATGCACGATCGCCTGTAACAGCTGTGCATGGAGATGCAGAATCTCCATGCAAATGTTACAGGAGGCTTTTTTTTCTTCTATCAGCTATCGCACTTGAACTTTAAGCGCGATAGCAGGGGGGGGAAAAAAGCACGAACGATCGGGCAGATTTGAGCACGGCCGATCCCGAATGTGCTGAACTCCTTAGTGAATCGTGCCCCCGGCTTGACATTTTAGCTAACATGAAATTTATTTTCACACCCGCGCAAATTCTCACTGCTTAGTGCATAGCCCTCTATATTTGTGATGGGTTGAGGGGAGAGATTACTCATTTGAAGGACCCTGTGGGGGCTGAAAAGGGAGTTAGTTAGATAGCTATGTGTATTAACCCTTGTCAGATATACAAGTCATGTGCTCACATGTGGGCCGTGCGTGACACGTGTTTATGTTTTACATGGATGTTCACAGACCTTCACAATACAGTGAAAGAAATGCATCTTGATGAATACAGTCATTGATGACACACTCTTTTTGGAATTAGCCAACTCCTGCTCACTAAGATATATTAAGAACATTACTGTATTATCTAGGCACCTGAGATACTGATAAACAAGATCCAAAGCATTGGATCAAAATTCCCCAGGTATACAGCACTCACTAATGTGTGTTTATATCGGACACATTTAGGTCTGGAAATCCAAATATTCCAACATATTGGCCATAAAACAATAGAGAACTCAAAGATCCCTGATCGGAGGATCTGATGCAACAATTAAAATCTTACTTTAATAAACCGAAGGTAATTTTGGTGGAAGTCCGCGCTTGCGCTGTCCCAAGTAAATGATGCTGCAAAAACTCATGCTACTTTCCGCTGGAGAACTCCACAATCTCCTGTAGTGTGATCTCCCACAAAGGGGGCTCACATTGCAAAGCAAACAAAAAAAGCGGAGACAAGTGCACTGAGTAGCAGAAATATAAATTTTTATGCAGTAAAAAGTCCCACAAGGTGGCTGACAATAACAATATACAATAAACAATATTAACTTCCAAAGTAGCTGAATGCACTGTGAGGGATGACTGGGAGATCCAGAGGTGAGATGGAAGCAGTTGATGACACAGTTCTGGACCCATAATGCTCCGGCGATCCCGCCTCCTCTCTAGATTCGCAGACTAAGATGCGCTGACAAATATTCGCCTGCAAAGTTTTTGTTAAAAAAATGTGAGCGAATATATGCAATTGCACCGGTGGCCACTATTTGCACATTCGATTCAATGTGGGTTTAATTCAAAAGAGAGAGTCTCTCCTTTGTCCCAAGTGCTATATATATATATATATATATATATATATATATATATATATATCACCTCAAACACACCAAACTCACATGAAGACACACCTATGCATCAAAAATACCAAGGAGATACCTAGGGGAAATATGCTAATTATGCCTAATAAAAGGATATTCGCCACCTTTAACTTCTTTCTCCGCCCAACTACACCTGCACCCCCTTCTACCTTCACAACCCGAGACCTTGGGTGCACATCTGGTGCACAGATAAGATCAATCAGACATGGCATCTCTTCATGTCAAGCTCCACACTTCCTCCTTCTCTCTCTTTCCCCTTTGCCTCCAAGCTGCTTCAGCAACTTGTATACAATTGTCTGGCTCACTTTCTCTCCTCCAACTCCCTTTGCAATCTGGTTTCCATCCTCTACACTCGACTGAGACTGCACTAACAAAAGTGGAAAAAAGGAGATGGGAGGTGGAGCGCAGAGAAAGAAAATACCAGGGTGAGATAGGGTCAATTTATTGTAACAACAGAAGCACAGAATTACTTACAATTAGTAAAACAGCAGCATGTAGATACTCCCACAGGAATCTGGTCTGCATCTATTTGGTTACCCCCGTCCTGACTACAACACACTGCTTCAGTCACACAGGTCACCTCCTGACGAAGCGCTATACTGCGCGAAATGCGTAGAGGGTTGTTTTAAATACTTTCATGTTGCACTCCTGGGTAGGAGTGCATTTTTAGCACAGTAGAATCTCCCTATTTTCTGTTTTTGCTGGAATTCCCCCGTGAGTCTCGAGTGGCTGTTGCTATTGCTATAGCCTTTGCCACGGCCTGAGAGAGCCCGCCTATTACTCGGTCGCTACACTTCCGGTTCCGGGTCAGGGACCCTGTGTGACTGAAGCAGTGTGTTGTAGTCAGGACGGGGGTAACCAAATAGATGCAGACCAGATTCCTGTGGGAGTATCTACATGCTGCTGTTTTACTAATTGTAAGTAATTCTGTGCTTCTGTTGTTACAATAAATTGACCCTATCTCACCCTGGTATTTTCTTTCTCTGCGCTCCACCTCCCATCTCTTTTTTGCATTTTGGACTGTTATCTGGCCGGCTGATCACCGGAGGGAGAGGGAGCAGCGGGAGAGGAGACCTTCCAGAGGAATCTCCCTGAAGATCCCAGACGAGCGCGATTTCCATCTCCAAGAACTAACAAAAGTGGCCAATGACCTATTCACAGCTAAGTCTAAGGCTCACTTCTCCTTACTAATTCTCCAGGATCTCTCTGCTGCCTTCTACACTGTTGATCACCCCCTTCTCTAGCACACTCTCCACTCCATTGGCTTCAGTGATGCAGCCTTCTCCTGCGTCACATCTACATATCCAACCGCTTCTTTAGTGTTTACTATTCTGGTGTCTCCTTCTCTTCACTCTCTCTCTTTTGGGGTCCCACAAGGCTCTCTTATTGGCCCTCCGCTCTTCTCACTCTACACTTCTTTTCTTGGTGAACTAATACAATCTTTTTGCTTTCAATATCATCTATATGAGGATGACACCCACATTTACCTCTCTTCCCCTGACCTCTTCCCCTCTCTCCTGTCCTGTGTAACCAACTGTCTCTCTGCACTCTACCCCTGGATGTCCCACTGTTGCCTGTAGCTTAACATGTCCAAAACAGAACTATTAATGTCTCCCCCTTCTACTGCCACCCCTACACCTAAACTCTCCCTCACTGTCAATAAAACCACAATCTCATCAACACCTCAAGCCCACTGTATAGGAGTAATCTTCGAGGCTGCCCTCTCTTTCATTCCTCACATTCAGTCCTTCATGAAGTCCTGCAATCTCCACCTCCAAACTATGACCAAGATAAGCACCTTCTCATTAATTATTCATGATGTAATTAATATCCTAATTCACTCACTCATCTTGTCCCACCTTGACTACGGCAACCTTCTCCCAGTTGGCATTCCCTTTGTTCACATATCCCAACTCCAACTCATCCAAAATGTTGCTGCCAGACTCATCTACCTCACTCACTGCTCCACTTATTATGCTCCACTATGCAAATCCTTACACTGGCAAATCCTTCAGCAGCCTTAAACCTGCACTTTGGCATTATTGTTGATGCCCTTCAAACTACCAGTGGATACAGTCAACTGATACTGTTTGATCCACAACCAACTTATTTATTTATAAAATATTTTACCAGGAAGTAATACATTGAGAGTTACCTCTCGTTTTCAAGTATGTCCTGGGCACAGTGTTAAGACAAATAATACATGGTTACAAATACAGTTACATAAATGAACATGGTATACATTATATACAAGACATTGCATGCACAGTTAAAGAAAATATATGTTATGGGCGAATGAAACAGTTACAGACCAGATTAAAATGTGAGACAGCCTTAGATTTGAAAGAACTTAAACTGGTGGTGGATGTGAGAGTCTCTGGTAGGTTGTTCCAGTTTTGGGGTGCACGGTAAGAGAAGGAGGAACGGCCGGATACTTTGTTGAGCCTTGGGACCATGAACAGTCTTTTGGAGTCTGATCTCAGGTGATAAGTGCTGCATGTGGCAGGGTGAGGAGCTTGTTCAGGTAGCTGGGTAGCTTGCCCATAAAGAATTTAAAGGCAAGACAGGAAAGGTGAACTTTGCGCCTAGACTCTAGTGATGATCAATCTAGCTCTTTGAGCATTTCGCAGTGATGTGTGTTGTAGTTGCATTGGAGAACAAAATGACAAATTGAATTGTAGAGGGTGTCAAGTTTGCTAAGATGGGTTTGAGGTGCCGTGCCATATACTATGTCTCCATAGTCAATAATTGGCATTAGCATCTGCTGTGCAATACGCTTTCTGACCAGGAGACTTAGGGAGGATTTGTTCCTGTAAAGTACCCCTAGTTTGGCATATCTCAAGAAGCATCAAATACTGTACTTACCTTTCACCGTAGCAGGATAATAAAGGATTAAGCAATTAATGTGGTATATCTCCAAGGGCGTATGTGTCAAATTAATTTAGGGTGTGGGAAGATAAGATAGGGACAGAAGATGATTAAGCCAACAGTAGGAAGATACATTAACCCATCCAAAACCATCAATCAATATAGGCGGATTGAGAAAATTAAAGTACTCCAGCTTTGTTTATCAGAAGTAGAGAATAGTAAAGGCTAAAAAGGTTAAAAGTCTGGGCATTCATAAACTCCCTGCCCTCTGATTGGTCACAATTGTAGAAACTAATTTCCCAGTAATGCCTAGAGACTTTTCCACCTTGACACATTTTACATTATTGTCGCGTGCTGATAAGCATCTCATCACAGACCTCCCCAAGAATCCTCCTCTCTCCTCATACTGCTCTGCTCTGGTATAGCTTCTCCGGTTTGCTCAGGGAGCTCTTCACTCTCTCCTAATCTGCCATCCGGTCTAGGGGGAAAAAGGGCTGTCTGGTCAAGCAGGAAGCCTTCCCAATGGACTGAGCAGTCAAGGGAAGGAGGAAAGAGCGGGCCCAACAGGTAGTCCAGTTGATCATATAATAGTAATGATCCCCTCAGGAAAGGGCATTTCCTGGCCATTAATACCCAGGTGGTTTAAAGGGCAACTTCTGGGCATTAATGGCCAGCTAATGCTATGTCTTTTGGGAGTAATTACTTAATTAAAGTCTAATTCAAAAACCCACATTCTCAGTGAAGCATTTCAATAGCATTTCTAAACACAGTAAGCTACACCCTTGGCAATGTATGGCAAACTAAATGCACATTTACTCCTCTCTCTCTCTCTCTCTCTCTCTCTCTCTCTCTCTCATGGGGTTATTCATTAAACTGCGATAGTGCCATGTACTTTGTCATCTCTTTGTGGCTGGCATTTATGTTATCAATACTGACTTAACTCAGAGGAAATACATCATGGCAGTGAAGGGGTAATAGTTTAGACACTCAAGCACTCAACATTTTTTATTATGTCTCATTTCCATGCAATAACTTTCATTTAAATCTTAATCTGAAACTAATGGTTCCAGCCCACTCTTGAGGAACCAAATGTGGGTTCTAGAACATGGTAAAAGCCTTAAGTGTATTCTATAAAACAGTGCACGTAATTACATTGTGATTTTGTGATCACATTTTAATACTGTAACTCACGTAGTGAATGTCACAGGATTTAAACAATTCTATGGATTATCCAGTGCTCTAACATTGACATCTTCAGTAGAGATGGGCGGATTTTCTTTCTTTTTTTTTTACTATCAGTAAAAATCCACCTGATGGCTTACACCACTGTCATAGTATATTTTTGAGCCCTACTACTCACTGAGTGCTGATACCTGTACAAAGCACTTTACCCTCTTCTGGGATAGAGAACCATATATAAGCAGTCCTCTGCAATGAGTTCTCTACCTTCTGGCACAGGAAGACACCTTACAGTCAATTTATTTGAATAGGCTGTAATGTATTCAAGCACCGAAGGTGTTTTATGGCAGAACACTGCTTTGTAAATATGTCTCACTGTCTTTATCCTTTATAAGATTAGAAATACTAACTCAAGTCATCAGGTCACTTTGTTATATTACTTTCTCTCTGCATCTGCTTTATTTTCTGTGCTTCATCTTGTTTTTACTTGTGTGTGTCCGGAAACCTGTTTTATTTAACCTCACTTGGCCTCAGTAACTCATAGCCCCCAGTAGATATTACTTTGTGCTTGAAGTCCTTTCCAGACAACAACCAGCAAAATAGATCAGCTAGTTTAGCTCACACTGCTATAGCTGCTGTCTAGTGGTTGTGGGTTTGAGTCCTGTTGGGTCTGACACCATTCAAGTCAATTGGTGCCTTAGGCTTGTCAACCCAACCCTTGTCAACACTTTGTGTGCTTTTTGAATGAAGTTTAAATTGGAACTTTGTAGTGTGAATGATCCTTACAGAGCACGTGTGATGAGCCTGATAAGACTGATTGAGTCGAGTGATGATCATACAGGTGACAGAATTTAAACAGTGATGATGTGATGTTAAGGATCCTGCTGGCTAACAGACCTCAACCTCTTTGAGCAGGTACAGGGTGTGTATGCATTACCAAACTGCTCCTATATCCACTTCTGGAGGCCATGAGTTGGACTTAGGGGTTCTGGGCTTCCCTATAATCACTGTTAACTGCAATCCAGTGGGGGAGTGTACTGACCACAACAGTACCTTAACACCCTTTAGTATGGACAAGGGCTCTGGGTCAGCACTACCTGTTACAGGGGAGAGATCCATCAGATTTCTTATGACAGCAAACAGGGAATCGATGCTGAACTGCCTCTCGATCTTGCACACTTGCACATCTTTACTAACAACACTTTTAGACGCAGCCCATAAAGTGTCATATATTAGCACCACTTCGTAATATCAGCCCATGGCCCCCAACGTTTATTGATGTATTTTAGCTGATCCATTGGCTTGAAACTGGTGTGGATAATGATGCCCCCTCCAAGCTAAACTTTTCTCTAAGTTTCATGTGACACATATGTAACATGGCAAACCAATACCTAGAAGAAAATGCGACTAAAATAAAAACATATTTCTGGCAATAACTCAAGAACAAGCTACACACCAGCATTAGGATCAATAGTTTGTTAAACAATGTCATTATCTGGCTGCTTTTAGCATTTTACAAGGTAATAGGAAGTGATATTGTGAATTATCCAGAATATTGCACCGTGCTTGCCAGGGCCCTAGAATTTTGTTCATTGTTAATTAACAAGTTGGGATGTCGCCAGATGTTTATGTCTGCTGCACGGTTCTTTCCATTGGGTTAAGGCAGACAGTCTTACTTTAAGAAGTCTATCGATCAGATGCCATGGTTGAAGTGCTCCTCTTGGGGAACTCTCTCGTTTTTTTTAAGTGCACACAGTTACTCTCATTGCTGGCTTGTAAACAAGTTTTAATGGGGCTATTAGTGTAAAAGGACAGGAAACTTTCAAAAACAGCCTTTTAAATATTAATGAAGATGTTTAATCTGGTGCTTAATCACCAATGTTTGCACATAGCTAACTGGGAGGGGAGCTGACAGCATGGCTATACTGTTAACCATTGACAGAGCATTAATAAACGCCGTATGATTAATGTTGAAAACACATTAGTTCTTTTCGCTTTTTTTTTTTTTTTTTTTAGCAAAAAGCTGAATTTATTCTACCTATGTCTAGTTTACAGTGATTAGAGTTTCTTGCTGTGAAATAATAGACTACACATTTTTATGTCACTCAATTAATAGGCTGACATTATATAGAACTTAAATAGTTCTAAGGTATAAAGATTTTTTTAATGCATTTTTGAATACTTATGTTTACAATGATGTAGCGCAGAAAGCTGGGCATGACCACACAGCTCTGTAAAATTATATTAAATATCTCTGAATTTTTGTTCGACTTATCTAATCTTTTCTCAAAGCTGAATTTTATGTTGCAAGCACCACTGTTTTTTTAAACCATTGCAATAACGAGAGGATATTCACTGTTGGTTCTCTGAGGCGGTGACAAGCCAGGCCACAAGGCAGGAGGTTGGCCGGCCTCTTGTCTCCCCATTTACAGGCCCAGATGTACCCCACTGGTTCTTCATGAGAATTGTGCCCATTCTCCTTGGTGAGGCTACCACCATGTCAAGAAGAAAATGCTCACATGTTCTTGTTAAGAAAGCAAGCTGTTCTACAATAAAGGATGCTACTTATTTTCAAGGGAGTTCCTGGTTGTCCCTGAAAGTTGTCAGCAACCTGAGATTAGCAGTGAGTGTTGGTGTGATGCTAACCTAGTGGGTATAGTTGAAGCAGCAACCAGCAGTGTAACTCTCCTTACCTGCTTAAAGGATGTCATATCAGATTAGTTATGCGTAATGGTAATCTCAGTCTCTCAGTGTGCTGGGTAGGTGCAGGCTGGTCGTGAATGAAAGTATAGGTGCTAGGATCCTTTATAAAATGAAAGGTGCTTAATTGATAGCTGTTTAAAACACTTCAGATGTATTGACATACGGGGTACCTTGATAAAACTCATGGCAAATAACTCTCTGGACTTCATCCCCTGATAGTTTTCAGGTAGGTGCATGACTTAGTTACCCATTGAAAAGGAGGGGGTAGAAACCGCTTGCAGGGAGCCTAGGATGCAATGAGAACCTGCTGGACGGGAAGGTTCAATGTAGGTGCAGGCTGCAGTATAGATAACCCTATGTGGATAGTGACGGTCAGGCTGCAGTTGGGGCAACCCTATGAGGCCAGAGCAATGTGCATTTCTCTCCCACAAACGTAGGCTCCCTGTGCCTTTAACAGGCCCTAGCTTAGGAAGGGCACGTTACTAACTGGAAAACAATAAAGGATAACAGGACACATCTTAATACATATTCCTAAACACACAAACCTGTGTACAAGACTCACAGTGAGGACCCCAGTCAAAACTCTGAAGAACCTGCTTCTAGAACATAAGGGGTAGCTATATATACACTTACATTGACATCATACATCACATGGCGGGGAGGGGATTAACCTGAGGGAGCCCACACCATAAACGCCCAAAGGCACTCAACCCTTTTACAGAAATCAGTAGTCCTCCAAGAGGGGGCTACAGCAGTATTACAGTAGATGTACCCACGGTGCCCTGAAGTTAACCTATACATACTAAAATGCTAAGAAAAAGTCAACATAAGTGGAAGATTCATGAAACTCAGTGGCAATTACACCATGATTGTCTGGGACTTTCCGATCTCACCTCTTTGACTTGAATGACCATTTCCACCCGATCAGGATGTGATTGCCCCAACCTGAGTTTCATGCGTCTACACCACATCATATTCAAGGTTCCTTCTGTCAGTTTTTCCATGCGGCTTTACTCTAACAAACCTTGTTCCCTAATGTTTCTCTGTCATTCTTCTTGCTAATAATAGGTACATTGCTTCGTGTGCTAAGGCTGGGCTGTAGCCCAGTCAATGACCAACAACTATTGGGGTTATTTATTCTCCTATCTGGAAAACCATGGCAAACCCAGGACAAAATCCTATTGCTTTTAATAGTATTCCTTTTCTTTGATAAATCACGTGCTGTTTTTTAAACTGTTTTTGCCCCCATTTTGCAGCTGGGTGACTAGTAGACAGGCCCCAGTAAGTTACTTTACTGACAGATATGCAGCAAACATGCTCAATGGATACAAATAAATGTCAACATTTGCTAGACCCAGCTGCAAAGTGGTAACAAAACCAGGGTACTGCAAAACATATAAAACAAATGGAAAAACCCAATGGGATTTGATTCTTTGATACAGTAAATGGTGGTGCTGTATATTTGCTCCAGTTTGCAGCTGAAAGGCCGTGTCACATCACACCGAGCCCCCATATGTATATTTATATTCACCCCTCTTTGAGCTATTTTATCAAAGGCTCCAAACCTGATAGAACACTGGTTAGCGAAAAAAATAGTATTAGATTTATAAAGACAAAATTCAGTTGCAGCAGTTTTTCAGCACGTATACTTTAAAAAAACATCTCCCTTTGAACGGCTGTGTATGCTCTTTTATTGCCGAGTGCTATTTAAATATGCAAGTATGTTTATTTCCCAGGTATGTTAGGTGTGTTCACAGGTATCTATCCACATGGAATATAAGTGAGTGTATTGGGAGGTATGTAAGCCAAATATTTTCTCTCTGTCTTTCTATCTATCTCTCAGTCAGAACCCTTATTTCACAACAGGTTCTTCTGTGGCAAAATGTGACAAATTTGCCTTAAAATGCCAAACCTTGATTAAAATTGTCAAATTTAGATTGAACTTCTCTAGCCACAAAGGGCCTCATGCAGTAAGCGTTGATAAGGTATTTTTCGGCATTTTATAGCCAAAATTGGGTTTGAGATTCAGTAAGCGTCGATAAGTGCTTGATTTCGGCAGGTTTCGGCGCCGATAATTTTGTTATGGCCAGTCGGCTGCCGATAAGCCTGTTTTCGCCACTGATCGCCACTTTTTTAAATCGGCTGGATTCAAGAAAAAAAATCAGCTTATCGGGGCTGATCGGCACTACGAAATTGAGATGTTATGGCCAATTTCTCCCGCCAACTAAAGTTGGCAGTTTGGACGGGAGAACGATCGCTAATGCTGCCGGAACGGCACTTAGAAAAAAAAAATCTTCTGTACATCAATGGAGTCAATGGAGCGGGGACGTATAACAGTATAGTACTGTTTATGTTTCATTGCTCACAATACAAACGTCATTTGCATTACAGTGTGGGGGGCATTCCCTGCATTGTGTCACAGCTGACGTGTATTATTTGCATAACATTCTACTTTTACATGTTTTCAGCATTTGCGGGTCACATTACTCATCATGTGATGGTGTGGCAAGGGAAAATACTATACTCAACTCTTAAAGGAGAACCTCACATCATATCACACATTTTACTGAACTGACCGACAATTATTTACATGATGTTACAAATGTCACACATGTCACACATACACCGTATATTCATGTTCCTTTACATTACACAATGCTTGTAATGTGTCACGCATCTTTAAACGTTCATGTACATCTGTCTTCTCATGTTTACATCTAGTTTTGGGTACTCCCTATTTTCATGACGTCACTTATTGGACGCTCAATCACATTGCATGTTTACATTGTGACTGTAGCATTACAAGCACTTCAACCTAACTTATACACACATGTACAGTAATTCATCATTGGGACACCTTGTAAACTCATTCTATAGCAACTATCCTCATTACAGAAATGCATGCATATGCACACGACTATTCATTGTTGGCAACATGTGACAATAACATGGCTAATTACACATGTTACACCAAACTTTTCCCACGTCAATCTCAGCCTTTTTGTCTAATTACATTACTGACTCTTGCGTTCACAAGTGTTACATGCATTGCACATTACACTATTTATTTTCAAGCAATCTTTGTACAAAGCTTCACGTGACATCATTGGCAAATATCATCATTCCCTGCAGAATACACACAACAAATACTTCTAAGAACAACTGCACACAGCTTGCCACACAAGTACTTTATTATGTTAATGTAACACCTTGCATTTTACTATGTCACCTGACATCATCACATACCTATTTAAAGGACGCCCATTACCTGCTCATTCACAGCTACTCATTTCAAAATGTTGCGATTGTTTAGGAGACGCAGGAACATTCTTTTCTATGACATGCTTGATGATCAAGAGAATGATATACGGCAAGGGAGGGACACACCGAGGGACAGTGACAGGGACAGTCACGCGGATACGACAGAGACAGGGAGAGGGACAGGCCGAGGGACAGGTAGAGGGACAGGAGATCAGAGAAGACAGAGGAGACAAGTTGTGCCTCGTCCGCGTCTGTACAGGGAGAGAACCCTGTTAGATGGGATGAGTGAGGAGGAGATTGTAAGTCGCTATCGTTTGAGTTCAGCAGCAATCTTATCTCTTTATGAGGAGATAAGGGGAGATTTAGATTTTTTCACAGCCAGAGGTCGTGCAGTCCCTGGGCTTGTTAAAATGCTGTGCTCATTACATTATCTTGCTTCCGCGTCATACCAGACAACTGTGGGCATAGTGGGCGGGGTCTCGCAATCTACATTCTCGCGGGCCTTTACCCAGTTTCTCTATGCACTCAATAGACGCGCTAGGAATTATATTCATTTTCCTACAGAGGCAACAGAGTGGCTGGAAGTCAGGACTGGCTTTTATAATATAGCAGGGATACCATCTGTGCTGGGTGCAATCGATTGCACACATGTTGCTTTGATTGCACCTAGTCAGAGTGAGCATGTGTACCGCAATCGTAAGCACTACCATTCACTCAATGTACAGGTGGTATGTGATGCCACGATGAGGATAATGCATGTGGTACCCAAATTCCCTGGTTCCAGTCACGATTCCTCTATCCTGAGGAACTCTTCAGTCTTCCATGCGTTCGAAGAGGGACATTTTGAACATGGTTGGCTGCTGGGTGAGTACAGATTTACATGTTCTAACACAAAACACATTTTTATTTAGGAATGTTGGCATTATACAATTTGATCACTAATGTCAGCTTATGTGTGCTCCATTCATTATAGGTGACTCAGGATACGGAATTAGGCCGTGGCTCTTGACTCCGGTGCTAAACCCTCAAACTGAAGCAGAGGAGAGGTACAATGCAGCCCATATATCTACAAGATCTGTTATAGAGAGGACATTTGGCCTACTCAAGACCAGATTTAGGTGTCTGGACAGAACTGGTGGGGCTCTTCTATACAAGCCTCAAAAAGTGTCTGATATTATCCTTGCCTGTTGCATTTTGCACAATGTTGCACTCAGGCACAATGTACAATCAGACCTAGCTGAGCCTTTGGTAGACGAGCATCCCACCCATGTAGCTGCTGAAAATGAACAAACAGCCAGTGGTGGCCAGACACGCCAGAATCTCATCAATTCATTTTTTTCTTGTAAGTAAAAACAGATATGTTCCTAGTACTACTTTTATAGTTAAATTATGTTATCTTAACAATAATGTTTCTTTATATAACCTTCTGTTAGGACACAGATGAATATGGGTTGCACACCTTTCTTTTCTCTGCTGTGTGCACAAAGGGATGTGGCACCGGTATGTTATTGTTGCACAGGTTATATAATCCCTCTTCCATTGTACATTAGTTGTGTGTATGTGAATACAACTGGGGTAACAAAGCAGTAATATTTTAGCATTGTGTTGTTCCTTATGCAAACACAATACCCATAGTATGCCCATACTCACTCATTTTTCTAGTATGCTTACATACAATGTTATTGGTGCAGTGTAACATGTACATCCATATGATGTGTACACCAGGCTGCTTAACATGTTGAATGTCATTAAATATACATGGTGTTGCACATTTAACACCAAATACACACTTTGCTGTGTTGCTTACGGTGCTGAAGATGGCATGTCAATGTTTGCAATTTACATATTGTTCCATTGCATTATAGGTATATCTCCAGTATGACTGATCATGGTATGTATATTTGCTGACATCTCTCATAAGATGTGCCTACCTCAATCTTCCTATAATTATTTGAAGTAAAAACCCAACATATTGGTTTAAAGACAAATGTCATATACATGTACTTTCTGTATCATGTATATGCATTTAGCTACTCTTGAGGTTTCATGTGCATTGTATTAGAAAATGATTACTCACATTTCATCACATTTTATGTATGTTTCCTTATAAATTCCATTCATGTAATATAGAGGTGTTTGGAGAAAAGGGGATAACTGTACTTATTTGTTTACTTACGGGAGATCATTCATCACGGATGAAATTGACTGATCATAACACTCCATGCATGAATGCCTGTAATCACAAAAATGCGTACTACATCTTATATTTAGCAATGTAGGTGTTTATTAATGCTAGGAATTAATAGTCAACATTAATTGAAATTTGTGACATGTGTATGTATAAGTCACACGTGTGTGGATGTGTCCTACATGTACCAAGTGTAAAACTGTTAACAGAAACCACAATTTTGTTGCAAATGTTACTGTAATTTAGCATTTATAATTTCCCAATATGACAATGTTGGTAATTTTTTTGGAATGTCAATCACGTCACTTCATCATTATCATGATGATAATTATCAAGTATTCTCACAATTGTAACGTCAATCACGTGCACATTAGCATAGACACACTTTTTAAGACAACTGTTTGTGTCTGTATCAATTTGTGTAGGATCCATGTATAACACCGACAAATGATAACAGCAGCTTTATTATGGTAGCTTATATCATCATATTGACTATACT
>NC_134483.1:31886266-32082712 GCF_040206685.1 Ascaphus truei
TAATTTGCTTGGGTTTGCTGAACAACTAATGCTTCGAATGAGGTGTTGATTTTTTGCAACTGTTTAGGCACTTCAATGAAGACTCTGTGGAGATGTGCCAATTGTGATACTGTTTCTTCCTGCAGTGCAATCATCCTTTCCAGCACTGTCATCAGGTCAGAATGGCGACGATTTTCTGCTTCCACAATTTTTCCCTCAGAAGCTACAATTGCATCGTATGTGGTCGTTGCTGGACGATTTGGCGGTAAAACAGTTTCAATTGGAACCTCTTCATGGTCACTTGCTTGTATTTGTGTGTCTATGGCGGCATCATCATCATCATAATCCTCATCATCATGTTCTACAAATAAATGTACACATTATTAAATGGCATGTTAATGTCTGCTGTGTTACTATGTAATTGTACTGTGTCATAAGTAACACCTAACATGTTTCCATAAGTTTTATAACCTCACATTAAAAACTACCTTGACTTACGAATAATGTTTGGACTCAGTATGAAATATGAATGAATGAAAACTTGCTCTAAACTCAGAACTCCTACATGATAGTTCACATCACTAACACAATACATGTTGCCTTACACTTCATTTTCACTGACACTAAGTAATCCTATTTAAAGAAGATGTGCAAAACAAATAATGAACATGACAACATAACATATAGAAGTGCACATATTATATGGCCACCAACTGATACACTCACCTTCTACGTGTGTTGAGCTGCATGACACAGGTGAAGACACTTGCTCCATCTCAGGTGACACATGTCCTCCAGGGGCAACTATATATAACAATAACATTAGTTTTACATTTACATGTGTAAATATTGAAAAAACACTTATTGTATGTTCTGTATTTATGATTACCTAACAACATCAGTTCCTTAACCGAAAATGTGTGTGTGAAAGTGAACATAAATAGTTGTAATAACACTGTACATGCCTGTGTACTTAGAACTTTTGAGTTCCCTAACATACAACATACTATGTTTCTGCAGTAATGCGTGAGGATAAATAGATTAAATTTGTACATAAAAATCATATGTTGTGTAGTGATATCAGTATCATAATGTACATAACTATCATGAGATGACCATTCACAATGGTTATCATGAAGGTGGTCATATTGGAAAAAGTTTTGTTTTTGGTACAGGATATGTGTGGTACATTAATAGAAGATGTGGCACACCTGAATGTGGCTGTCACTCAACAAGACAACACATGCAGTGTGTAATAATGTGTCGTTGATAGTAGTTCAACTATAGATATGAGTGAACTAATGTGTGACGTACGGTTTGATAACTAATGAGTTGTTGGGGCATTTAGTAGCTAGAGTTAAGCTTTCAAATGAGTGTGATTAACTTCAGTTGTGCTAGTCAGGTTGTAAGAACGGTATTCCCTTCCCCAAAAAGACTAATGAGCCACACCTTTCAATTACTTCAAACAGGTGAAAATGGTGTGAACTAAGTTGACCCTCAAATGAGCCTGTAATTTATGTGTGTGCTGAACCCCACCTCCTCTGTTGAAGTGTATGCTGTGATGAGATATTAATTGCAGCTGCTTTAACACAATGGTAGAGGAGCTAAATAGTCGTCTGCAGTGTTTAAGTTATGAACAGAATGACATAACATATGCTACGTGTGCCTCATTATGCTGTCTGTATATGACATTAAGCAAAAATGAACCTTTTCATAAACAACTATAGATGTGTTAGTGCAAGTGATGTTTGTAGGCCGTTGCATGCAATATATTTGATGCATGTTTAAAATAGGCAGTAATGTCGTGTTTGTAGGAGTAAAATAAATAAAATACACAATAATATTATACATATTTATGTTCTGTACCTGTAGGTAGTAATAATTTCTCATTATCATGTGTTACACATGTGTGCTACCCTGTTGTTCCCCATCTTCGCCCACCATAAATTGCTTCCAATGCAGCAAAGCATTGTGGGAATTCACATGCAAATGAGCACGCAATGCAACGTGGTATATTAGTTACTGCTTTTAGTAGGACTACAACAGATATGTCTAATTTGACACACACACACACACACACACACACACACACATATATATATATATATATATATATATATATATATATATATATATATATATATATATATATATATATATATATATATATGAGACAGAGAGAAACAGACATATACATATATAGATGTAGGTATGTTTATATTGGGAAGACACTATAAAAAGCTGCGTAAATATGCAAAATAACTGTAAACAACGACACGCCTAGTACAGTAATATTTCTCACCTGGTGGAAATTGTGAGGGATAAATTCCAATATCACGGTCACCAGGCAATCCCTCCACGACGACGGGAAGTAATTTTGCCCGAAGCAGCTCCTCCAATGGAGTTAATATCAGATGTTGTGGTGTGGGCCCACCTCCAGTGCCAGTAGCATGCACGCGTTGGTCTTGTATTTTCTTTTTCAAGTTTGACCTAATATCATCAAATCTTTTCCGACAATGATACTTGTCCCTGACAGTATTCCCACACGCATTGACACCAATGACTATTGTGTCCCACATTTCTTTTCTGCTTGATGAACTTGTCCGCCCTTGAAAAACATATCAAATATATGAGGTTAATTAATAATAATACAAGCACCAGTTTCCTACACTGCTAGCTGTTCCAAGAGATAGCAAACATGCTGTTTTAGGTGTAATATGTGAAGCACATGAGCATTCACTACTAAACCTATACATGTAAGCAAGCTTGCATTCATATTGTATGCAGTTATGGCAAATTGACCGCCTGTGTTTAGTTGTCCTTGTAACGCATGATAAAAAGCTGTGTTTCCACACTAATTAACATAGAAAGATATTGTGAACCCATATTTGCATATGAACAAAACTCAGATGACCTAGGATCACATGTATTTGAATAATAAATGTAAACGTACACTTACCTAGTAAATGTCCATAGATACTGTCATAGTGCTCCAGAATCCCAGTGACAAGAGCTCTATTTTCCTGGTCATTGAAGCGAGGATTACGTGGCTTCTCCACACGTTTCTTCCGAGCAGGTTTAGGGTCAGAGCTTGGCTGGTGCTGACTGGACTCTCCTTCTTCCAATGGAAGAGCCTCCAAAAGCTGGCCAGCAGCAAGCACGCCACCACCAGACACCCCATCAGCAACTGCGCCACCAGCAGCACTCCCAGCACCAGCACTCCCACTCCTAGCACCAGCACTCCCACTCCTAGCACCAGCACTCACACTCCTAGCACCAGCACTCACACTCCTAGCACCAGCACTCCCAGCACCAGCACTCCCACTCCCAGCACCAGCACTGCCACTCCCAGCAACAGCACTCACACTCCCAGCAACACCACTCCCACTCCCAGCAACAGCACTCCCACTCCCAGCAACAGCACTCACACTCCCAGCAACACCACTCCCACTCCCAGCAACAGCACTCCCACTCCCAGCAACAGCACTCCCACTCCCAGCAACACCACTCGCAGCACCAGCACTCCCACTCCCTGCAACACCACTCGCACTCTCAGCAACATCACTCCCCTGAACAGTACGTTCACTCCGACGCATACTCGCACGAGTAGCACTCCCACTCCCACCAGCATCACTCTTCCCACGCTTTGCGGGCATACTTACAGCACTCACAAAAAACAGACAACAAATGTACAGGCAATCACACGAAACACTTCCACATATAAAACAAGACAAAGATGTAAACAAAACAACAAAGGACAAAGCTTTCCCAATACACAACAAGTCTCTCAGTCAATATGCAAATCTTCAATCACCAAGCTCTGTGCGTCTCTCTCTCTCTCACTCCCAACAACACAGAGAATGATTAGCAGTACACGTTGCCTTTAAATATGGCGCGCTATCCAATACATGCTTGTTTCGCCTGATTCAGCAAGATTTGTGATTGGGCAACCTAACAGCACCCCGCCACGCACGCCGATACACCTGTGTGTGATCGGCTAATCATCGTGAGAGTGGGCGGATTTGTTTTCGGCTTGATTTTGAATGTATTCGTCACTTACTGCATACGGAGAGGAAAAATCGCCAATAACATGACTAATCGGTAAGCTTGCCGATTTCACATAATCGTCGCTTACTGCATGAGGCCCAAAGTTCTAGTGAACATTTTGCGAATTTTCCCACTTTTAAAAATGTTTTTTTTTTTTTAAATAAAACATTGGTGAAGCATCAAAGGAATAAATCAGATCCCATAAGTAAATTTGGTGCTGCTCCAGTTTTGCCCTGATTGTACAGCTGGTATACTTTGCTAAACGAACCCCAGTACATACCATTGCTGTGCTAAAATATGTAGGGTGTGTTTTGAGTATGTGCAAAGCTCCACATCAACATTTCCTTAGTATGGGCATCAAATCGTTCCATTAACTACAGTATTACTCAACTGAGTGGTACTTCAAAAACATTTAGAAAGATACAGTAGATGCTGAATTTAAGGAACTCCTAGGGTTTAACGTGTGGGAGGAGATGCCCTTTTTTTTATCATGTGTTAATCAAATAAACAATTCTGAAATGCATACTTTATCTGTACATGTCATGTATTAATGTATTCCATCTGAGGAGCATGCATTAACAACTCTTATGTTCTTGTATTAAGCATTATGTTTCATCTTTAAAGTCAGATTAATGGGGATTAGTAGAACCACTTAAGAGTTTAAACATCACACTGACCCAAATTGTATATGCAGCCACTATGTATACAATGGGAGGTTTCACTCTCAGGGGCACAATGCTTTAAAAGTCATTTCATGAATTGTTTTGTAGAGCTCAGAGCGGGTACGCTTTGCTTGCAGGATTCAATCAGAGATTTTGTATACCATCAAGTGACCATGGGATAAATATGTTTATCTATCAGCATAAGTATCCATTTAATATTTAAAGGACATTGTTGTTTTCTCTCTCCAGTAGTCATTGGTGGGTGTATTGTAATAGAAATACAATCCATAAATGCATCTTACTTACTGTAAAGATAAAAATAATTCCATACTGAAAAGTAATCCGACTGTTAATTGTTAAGACTACAAACATTTACTAAATATATAAAATGGTATCAGAAACAGTTTTGGGAATAGTATCTATATGAAAGACCAAATTGGTCTCAATCAGAAGTTCTGCCCAAAAGGTGTTTTGTTTTGCTTAATTTTTGTCACTTTCTCCCTCAATGCCAAACTCCCCCATGCTACGCTCCCCCCATGTCACTTTTTATTATCCCTCTCCTTGTAATTCTCTTCCCTCAATGGAAGTTACTCTACCTATATCATTCTTCCTCCCCTCCCCATGTCACCCAAGAAGCCTTGGGGCTAATCCTGCAAACCCCTACGTTGCACTGGAGGAGAGAGGGACACTCCTCTCCCATGTTTCTCTCTCCCCCCCATGCCACATTGCCCCATTGCCATGCTATCCCCCCATGTCACTTTCTTGCCCCCCCACGACACTCTTCTTCCCCCTATGTCACTCTCTTCTCCCCCTATCTCACTTTCTCCCACACTCTCTCCCCCTCCCAACATTATACATATTTATATATATATTTTTTTATATGAATGAAACCCCCTAATTCTCGGCTCCAAGGGTCACCAGATAAACTAGCAAAATGCATGCTCTGTCTCTCAGGGAAAGAAAATGGTTATAGATAGTTGCGAGGCCGGGCGTGTATGAAAGGTGTGGACTTGTACATCTCATCATGGACCTCGGATTCGGAGTGACAGTCCTTTGTTGTGGAGCATAAGAAGTTCTCCCCAGATGAGTACCCCTGGTTTGAGATAATCTATCTCTCAATGCGCATATTCTAGCTACACTTGTGAGTGTGCTACTATTATCTTCTACATTGATATTAAATGTCACCACAGATTTACGCAATATAGCACACGCGTCTTTTTCCCCTTTTTTAAACAGATCTTCGTGGATGTGGTTCATCTTTTAGAAGCTGCGGAACTGCCACGGCACTATATTTCCTTTATTTTTTTACCAGTATATGGACCTTATACAGTATATGGACTTAATATACAAAAGTTTTGTTGCATTTATCACTGTATTCACAGTATTATTATACACTTTATTTGAGTTGTCACACTCCTTTATATATAATTTTTGTCTTTATTAAACTGTGTCACATCATTGAAAATACATGTGTTTTTAACACAAACACTTTAATTTTTATTGTATTTGAACCTGAAATGTGGTTATTCCACTGGCACAAAAAATGGAGAACTTCATTATGAACTTGTGAGTTAAGCTCTACTTTGTACCTTCGTCTTTGAGGAGACCTGCACTTTGAAGAAATTGGTTATGTACATACATGTACCATACCTATAAATACTAATGGGCCTAGGCTATGCGTTCATAAAAAAAATATCGCTGGGCCATTTAAATCGACATTTTTTTGAGCTTTTCTATCATGGTATTCAGAAAGCCTCGATTACCTGTGATAGCAAAATTCCCAAAACGGGCGAGTAGCCTGCGACGTGATGATCGCCACTCTGAAAAGGCCTTACCCGGCAATTTCTTTCAGCTGCAGAGAGAGCTGCTCAGAGAGAGCCGCCTCTCCCTGTGCAAATCTCGCCCGAAATGAATGTTTTTTTAATAAAAATGTTATTACTAGTGTACGTGAGCATGGGATCTCCGGAGCAGAACCGCGTTGATTTCAGGGCTGGGGACCACCTGCTTCCAAAGATACAGGCCCCCGTTATGGGGTACCGGTATCTCCTATGCATTTAAATGTCCTGCATCACGTGACCTTGGGAATAAAATGCATAGGAGATACCGGCACCTCATAACGGGACCTGTATCTTGGGAAGTAGGGGTCCTCAGACCTCAAATCAACAAGGTTCTGCTCCGGAGACCCCCTGCTCACGTACACTAGTAATACAATTTATATTAAAACAGCTGCTACCCACAATAAATATTAAAAACACAACAACACTAATACCCACCTCCTCTACTCCCACATGATTGATATCAGAGGACGCGGGTGTCTGTGGGCCCTTGGGCGGTCCCCGCAGGTGTCCAGGGGTCCTCGGGTGGTCCCCCAGGGTCCCCGCTGGCCTGCAGTACCAATCCTGTGGCAAAATGTTTTTGCTACCATTTGTTACTACCATTTTTTGCTTCCCCCCCAACACATACAGAACAGTAATGGGCAAAATAATTATTATCCAGATATGGATAATAGCTCATTTGCCCATTATAAAATAAAACATTAGACAGCCAGCATAAATAAAGTAAATAAAAAACATTCTACTTACCCCTGCCATCATGAAGGGCATCATCATCAGCATACTCCAGGTCCATGTTCTCCGTTGCCAGAAAGAATACAAGTAATAGCCAAACCATTACATTTAATATTAAAGGACTCCATTTCCACAGGCTCAGTACCACAAGATTGGTGTAAAGCAGATGTGGTGCCTATATTTAAAATTGGAGCTAGATCACAACTGGGGAATTACATGCCTGTAAGCCTGACTTCTATAGTGGGGAAACTATTTGAAGGTTTAATATGGGATAATTTTCAGGAATACCTAATGGAAAACAAAATTATTAGTAATAGTCAGCATGGATTTTTGAAGGATAGATCATGCCAAACTAACCTTATTTGTTTCTTTGAGGAGGTAAGTAGGAATTTAGACAAGGGTAATGCAGTTAATGTGGTCTACTTAGATTTTGCAAAGGCTTTTGATACAGTTCCACACAAGAGGTTGGTGTACAAAATAAAGCAAATTGGACTCAGTAAAAATATATGCACCTAGATTGAAAACTGGTTGAGGGAGTTGTCATAAATGGAACTTTTTCAGGTTGGGCTAAGGTCGTGAGTGGAGTACCTCAGGGATTGGTACCAGGAGCCCAGGTTTTTAACTTGTGTATTAATGACCTTGAGGTTGGCATCGAGAGCAAAGTCTCCATCTTTGCTGTTGATACTAAATTGTGTAAGGTAGTAGAATCAGAGCAGGATGTCATTTCTCTCCAGAAGGACTTGGAGAGACTGGAAACTTGGGCAGGTAAATGGCAGATGAGGTTTAATACACATAAATGTAAGGTTATACATTTGGAAAACATGAATAAACAGACGACTTACAAATGAAATGGGGATAAATTGGGGATATCCTTGATGGAGAAGGATTTAGAAGTGCTTGTAGACAGCAGGCTTAGCAATAGTGCCCAAAGTCCTGCAGTAGCTGCAAAGGCAAACAAGATCTTATCTTGCATTAAATGGGCAATGGATAGAAGGGAAGTAAACATAATTATGCCCCTTTACAAAGTATTAGTAAGACCACACCTTGAATATGGAGTACAATTTTGGGCACCACTCCTTAGAAAGTACATTATGGAACTAGAAAGAGTGCAGAGAAGACCCACCAAATTAATAAAGGGGATGGACATTCTAACTTATGAGGAGAGGCTAGCTAAATTAGATTTATTTACATTAGGAAAGAGGCGTTTAAGGGGGATATGATAACTGTATACAAATATTTTCAGGAGCAGTACTAGGAGCTTTCAAAAGAACTATTCATCCCACGGGCAGTACAAAGGACTCGGGCCATCCCTTATGGTTGGAGGAAAGGAGATTTCACCAGCAACAAAGGAAAGGGTTCTTTACAGTAAGGGCAGTTAAAATGAGAAATTAATTACCCATGGAGACTGTGATGGAAGATACAATAAATTTGTTCAAAAAAGGTTGGACATTGTTTTACTGTAGAAAGGAAAGGTATACAGGGATATAACAAATCAGTAAACATGGAAAGGATGTTGATCCAGGGAGTAATCCGATTGCCAATTCTTGGAGTCAGGAAGAAATGTATTTTTCCACTTATGAGATATCATTGGATGGTATGAAATTGTTTTTTTTGTTTGCCTTCCTCTGGATCAATAATTAAGTATAGATATAGGATAAAGTATCTGTTGTCTAAATTTAGCACAGGTTGAACTTGACGGACATATGTCTTTTTTCAACCTCATCTACTATATAACTATGTAACTATGTAATAAATACAATCTAATGGCCTCTAACCCCTTAATCCCCTTAGCGGTTAAAAAACGCTATAGTAATTAAGGGGTTAACCCACCCTCCCCCACTACCCACACGAGAGGCCTTACCACCCACCCCGGGACCACTATACCCACCCTCTATCCTTTGATTGGCATAGTTGTACATCATACTCATATAATATGGGAATCATAAGCCACTATATCAGTCATAAAAAAGCATGAGGGCCAAAAATACACAATAATAAAAGATATACACATGCACCTAAACACCCCAATTCAAGAAATAAAAGCACTAGCCAATCAATTAAATAAATAAAAGCACAAGCCAATCAATTAAATAAATAAAAGCACCAGTCAACCAATCAATTAAATAAATAAAAGTACTAACCAACAAAACAATTAATTAATTTTAAACACTAGCCAACAAAATAATGAATGAATTTAAACCACTAGCCAACAAATCAATTCACCAATAAAACCACTAGGCAACTCATCAATTAAAACCAGTAGCTAACAAAATAAATAATTAAATAAAAACGCTAAACAATTGGAAAAGGAAATAGAAACAAGAGATCCAAATTACAAACAATTTAAGCCAAACAATAAACAGAAAAAGAAAAAACAATAATCAATAGAAAAAAAGTATTTGCCAAAAAATGCATTGGCTGTCACTGTATTTATCTGAAGGAGCACAGATTAATACATTCAGTCAATGGGCAATCACAAACATAAAAATAAATAAATACAATGAAAAAACCTGAAAAAAAGACATTTACATACATTCAATATTTTACTTACCTTTAGAAGTCTCCACCCTCCGAATTCCGTTGTATCTGTACATCTTTCGTACCGCGACATCATCACCCACAATCCAACGCCTTCCACCTTGAAGACCAGCATCAGGTAAAAAAATCTTGCTTTTATTTATTTAATTGATTGATTGACAAGTGCTTTTATTTATTTATTTGATTGGCTAGTGCTTTTATTTCTTGAATTGGAGTGTTTAGGTACTAGCGAATATCTTTTATTATTGGTATATTTTTGGCCATCATGCTTTTTGATTAAGGTTACCATTGACTGCTACAGTGGCTTATCATGCCCATATTATATGGGTACGATGTACCACTATGCCAATAATTGGGTAGAGGGTGGGTATAGTGGTCCTGGGTTGGGTGGTTAAGCCTCCCGGGTGGGTAGCAGGGGAGGGTGGGTTAACCTTTTAATTACTATAGTGGTTATTAACCGCTAAGTTGATTAAGGCGTTAGGGGCCATAGATTGTATTTTTTCATATATTCTTTCTGGCAAAGGAGGACATGGACCTGGAGCATGCTAATGAGGATGCCCTTCATGATGCAAGGGGTAAGAAGAAAGTTTTATTTACTTGATTTATCTGGCTGACTAATGTTTGATTTTATAATGGGCAAATGCACTATTATCCATATTTGGATAATAGTTATTTTGCCCATTACTGTACTGTATGTGTTGGGGGGGAGGGAAAGGGTGTGTATTTATTTTCTATGTATTGCAAAAAATACATGGACCACCCAAAGACATGCACGGGACAACCCAAGGGCCCACAGACACCCGCGGGGTCCACCTGAGGACCCCTGGAAACCTGCGGGGACCACCTGAGGACCCCCGGACCACTGCGGCCTCTAGTATCAATCATATGGGGGTAGAGGAGGTGGGTATTAGAGTTTATTGTGGATAGCGGGGGTGGGTGAAGGTGGTATTTGGCTCTTGGTGGGTAGCAGGAGGGGTTAACCCCTTCATTGCCTTAGTGGTTAGCCGCTAAGGTAATGAAGTTGCCTGTAAAGAGATTTTTATTGCATGGGATTCATGCCGGGGGTCTCTGGTTCTGATATTAATGGATATCAGCTCCAGAGACTCCCGGTATCAATCCGATGCAGAAAAAAGCATATTTTTTTTTAAAGTCCCGTCTCGCCGCTTCTCAGCATGTTCTCACCACCTTCACACCAACTTTTCCTGGCCTGAGTATTTTGATTGAAACTCTCCATTCTAGAGCCACGATTGAGCCAGTCAGGTGAAACATACGTTGCGTAAGTCAGGTGTCACTACCTGGTGACGTCGGCTCATTGGAGATTCTTGGGTGTCCATGCGGTTGGAGTGCTTTGTAGACTGCAGCTGTGGGCAGCAACAGCACTCTGACTTGTGTATCTATTTCACTCGCATGCTTCACATCAAGTGTTTGCAACAATAATATCTATTTTGTATATTTTCAAAGTTCTATGAGCTCCAAGTATTATACATCCTGGGAGCAATATACTATAGTGGCTACTTTGTGATTTCATTGAAGTGCCAACTGCAGTATAACCCAACTAAACAGTTCCATAGTATCTGTTTAGTGGTGAGAGGATTTAATTATAACATTCCTACTCACAGATCTGGGTTGCTACTCGTGTCATCTAAGCCACTAATTAGAATAACATATATACTTATCTAGCTGAAGTGTACACTTTACTATAATCAATTAGTGATAAGATACAGAACAGTTAGACTTAATCAAACTACACTCAAGGGTACTTAGTGTGACAGGAGACCAGGAATTTACACCTTTATACCGGGACCCTTTAACAATGAGCAAAACCAAAAAGTAAAACAAATTGCAATTTATTCCTTAGAAACAGACTTTCACATAATGAATTACAATATACAGAAAAAAACACACTTACTGGGGGTCTGGGCTACCAAACTAGCCTTTCTTAGGTGAAATAGCACAGAAAACAAAGTCTTTAGGTTGACCGGGAGTTACAAGCAAAAGTCCTGGAACTCAATTCTGCATGAGTTACCAGACGCCACCGCTGTATCTGCTCCGGAGCTGCCAAAATCCCTTGATCGGGAGATAGTACCAAATGTCCTGGTACTCTTTTCGGCTTGTAGTTCCAGCCGCGACCGCTATGTTCCCTTCTCAGAACTTGGCCCCAAAATGTGGGACTTAGAAAATTTCTTGCCTTGAAATTTCTGACTCTGGCTTGTGTCTACTGTATTTCTCTCAGAGCATCTTTTGGTCAGTTGAAATTTGCAGCTGCTGTCTTGGCGCTTAGAATCTGATGACCAGATTGGCTGCTGGGTTTCTTATAGTATTTCAGTCCCATTCATAAAATACTACAGCCAATCCGAGTGTGGGAGAATTCCTATCAGCCAATCAGAGCATTGCTAGTCTACTGGAGCCGGGCAAGCATGAATTCGAAATCTGACAGCGGCATGCACCAACTTGGCACCTCTGCCACCTGTGAGTCAGAAGTTAGGCATCTCAAGGTCTAGCTGGACAAATGGTTGCCCGATGGCTTCCATTCAGCCCAGGACAAGGGTACTTGAGTCTAACTCCTCCACCCAAATGGCTTCCACACCTTGGCAATCTCTGTGGCTTTCAAGTCCGGGACACAAGCAGACTGAGTGGCACCAACTTGGTAGCCAGATGGTCTCTCGGAACCACGGACTTGGAAATCCCCAGCTCATATACAGTGCATAAAACAAATATACCTATATACACCATGTTAAAAAAATCTCACAAAATTCTTCTAAGTCCCTTGTTTCCTAGGATCTACTGAAAAGACATGCACGTTAATTTTCAGAGCTCCTAGACCTTCCTACAAGAAGTTTACTGAAAAGTTGGTTCAAATAACGCTTAGGTTAAGTTTCAGAGTTGCACCTCATGGATGGTTGGAGACACTCCGAACCCCTATACCGGTTTAGGGTTCTGGGCATATACTGGGGGGGACTCCCACTAAATTAGGGACCCCTGACTATAACGGGGATACGCGTATCCCTATGCCCCCTTTTACCTTTCTGGTCTGTGCTGAAGCAGTGCATCCTGATGGTGAGTCGCGTAACTGCTTTCCATGGAGGACTTTGTTTCCGGGAATCTGACTCGGTTCCAGGATACATTTTTGGGGTGGCCAGCAACTCTGGTCCCCGGCTAGCTAGACACAATCCGACAACACTTTTACCGCAAAGCCCACCCTGAAACTCAGAGCCGGAGAATCTCCACTGGTTAGCACTCCTGGAAAGGCAAAAGACACACACATTCTTTATTATCGCATATTTCACATATAATGCATACCAGTACATATACGACATTCAGGCCCTAGAGCTGACACTCTAGGGCCCCAAAACATGGATCCTAAGACTCACAATGTTTAGAGTTTAAATGCTACTTTAAGTAGTCAGCACTCTCTATCAGTGAATATTGAGTGCGGGAACAGTGTGTCTCCTTGGTGGTTATAATATATATAGCAGCATACACTAGCAATGTCTGAAGTTATTTAAAACAAAACTTGATCCATACCCAGTATCTAAAGTGTGTTCACAAATACTAGTTCCAGCCTGGATGTCAGAACAGAAGTGGAACTGAATGAAATACTATATTAGTAGCACCCAAAATGCTGCTCTTACAAATGTTGCTTCCTAATCCAATGCATCATTTTTATTGTTACAGTTTGTACCTGCATGCTAGAGTGCAGTAGGTTAGCACAGGGGGGCTCAACTCCAGTCCTCAAGCCCTCCCAACCGGTCAGGTTTTCAGGACATTCCTGCTTCGATACAAATTTTTGACTAAGCCTTTCATTGAGCCACCTGTGCTGAAGCTGGGATATTCTGAAAACCTGACCTGGGGGAGGAAGGGGGAGGGGTTGAAGACTGGAGTTGAGCACCCAGTGGTCTAAGAGAGTAATTTATGTTATCCATGATGTATCCAACGTTAATGCACCCATTGTTACGCAATAATGCCTTCCTGCTGGTTCGAGTTTCAACAAGTTATGATGTGATTTGTAATTCAATCTGACGGATCCGCGAGCGGCAAAAGCACGAGATTTAGTGCCTTACTGCACGATCACTGGGGCAGTAACGTTGGGTACATCTGTACCCATCATCGTATTTATAGGCTGAAGGAGTAGCTTAGTGGTAATATCACTGCCTTTGAATCTGGTCTACATCTCAACGTCATCACTCCTTGTGACCTTGGGCAAGTCACTTTATCTCGCAATGTCTCAGGCACAAAATATAGATGGTTCTTTTTTCGAGGAAGGGACTCAATGTGTCTGCAAACTTCTATGTACAACACTGCATAGATTTTAGCTCTACATAAGACACAAATATTATTATTATTATTATTATTATTATTGGTGTAGTAGAGACCAGCTGTAATTCCACAAGCAGCCCGTCTTCCAAAGCACTCAAAAGACTTTACTAAAGAATTTACTTTGGCCACATTCAACTGGGACAAGGCAAAAAAAGAAATGAAATATGAATTGAAAGATTTTCCCCTGGCAATTCTGTTTTGGAAAAGTGACGTTTGTAACCAAAGGACCCAAACTTTTTTAAATGGATTTTTATTCAAAATGTATCGAACATGTACTGTATTATACAATATTACAAAGCACATCGACATTGTAGATATACCATTCAATGTATATTGTGATATGATTTGTACGTTATAAGCAGTGGCCGACAAATCACCAAAAAATCTACTCGTCGAACAAAAAAATCTACTCGCCACCTAGTATCACACGTGTGCTGCTTGGGCCAATAGGAGCTCGCCACGATGTTAAATCCACTCGCCCGGGGCGTGCAAATGTATAGGTTTGTCAAACACTGGTTATAAGTAACAATTATCATGACAGAAGGGAGATTAATATCAAACTAAAACAACAACAAAATCAGAGAGGTTATGACTCGAGAGAGATTGATATATGTATGCAGGAGTCAAAATGAGGAATTATCTGCTATTCTCCTCCAATCCCTATCAGACAATATCTAATAGTTCACCTTATGTGGTGCAGGAAGGGCCCAGGCACTCCCGGTCTTAATAGGCCAATTCAAAATGGTCGCTACATTGCTACTTCCTGTTCATGATATGGAGACCAGGCTTTGTAATATTTGGATATTTGATATTTAAGAGAATAGGTCAGTTTCTCCATTATTCTAATACATGCTACCCTTTCCCACCATTCTTCCATAGTTGGGACAGAGTGTATTTTCCATGTTCTAGCTAAAATATTTTAACCAGCAAATAGGAGATGCCTATTCATGATTTGTGAGTCTAGGAATTCCTGCTTCAATAAACAAGAGCCCAAGCAGTGCATATTCAGGCTGGAAGGAGACATCTACATCTGAAATATTTTTAATCTCTATGTAGACCTTTTCCATAAAGGAGATAATTATGGGGCAGCTTCACCACAGATGCAGATCCTCTACTCTCTGCCCACACAGCTTCCAACAAATATCTGTCTGGCCATGTTGCATACTGGCTAGTTTAACAGGGGGTCAAATATTTTCACTTACTTTCACCGATAAAATAAAAGTGCTTTCCACATTCTGGGACAAGCGCATTATCTGCTCCCTGTCTACTGCCTATAAAACCAGACTCATTTCTATGCATTAAGTGGCACATTAGGGGTTCCAAGCGGTTGACTAAGACTTTTGCAAAAAATGTGATACCAATGTTTAACAGGGAAACTGGTCTGTAGTTTGTACAAACAACTACTATCTTTTCCATCCTTTGGTATTAACATAATATTCGCTTCCATCATTGATCAAGGCAAAAAAACCAACCCCTGCTCCACCCTCTCACAGCTCCTTTACCACTCTACATAATAAAGGACATATATCTGAAGAGAGCAATTTATAGAATTCGCTTGGGTACCCATCTGGAGCCCCAGTTTAGCTATTTGTGAGAGAGGCGATTACACTAGCAATTTCCGATTTGGAAATAGGGACCTCTGGAAAGTCTCTCTCTGCAATCGAGACCTTAGGTAATTTAATATCTGTTAAAGTTTTAAAGGCAGGTGGAATACTAGAATGCTCAAATTGAGTTATAAATAGTTGGGAATAGTCGTTAACAAAATCTACTTCAATATCAACCTGGCAGGTATGTGTCAGACAGTCAAATGTCTTCATTTTGGTGGTACGATTTTGAATTCTCTGTTTTTGAAGTTGCCAGGCCAATTGAGATGGGGCTTTACTTCCATGTTCATAATATATGTGTCTTGTTAGAAGTAAGGAGTGCTCAATTTGATCCATTTTCAAGTAGTTGGTTCTTTTAGTTTCTTAAGCTTCTTTTAAGTGTAGCCTCTCCATCCTTGTCATGTTTATATTCCAAATGTTTAATTTGGTTTTCCAAATCATTTCTCTCTCCTTGTTTTTCTTTTTTCTTTTTTTTAAATATGTGTAGCTAAAGCAATAAAACTACCTGGGAGAGTGACTTTGCCCGCCTCCCATATGGTACCCGGAGCTATGTCGTCCGTGTCATTAAACGAGATGTATTTTTCCAACCAGGAAAGTATTACATTTTTATGGTTAGATTTTTTTATGAATAGATTTATTCAAGGACCATGAAATCAGAGATTTATCATCTATACCTAATGAAGTGATGTACAGTAGGTATCACATCATGAGAGAGTGATCTGACCAAGATCACATGATTTGATATTTGTGATCTGCTTTGAGTTTACTATAAATTGGTCAATTCTTGAGTATGTTTTGTGGTTAGGGGAGTAGTATGTATAGTCCCTCGAGCTAGGAAATCCCATTGGCCCAGACATTAATAAGAACATTTTCTGAAAAAAGTTTAATTCAACTATGGTTAGATCCTTGTAAAGGAAACATTATCACCAGACTTGTCTTTAAGGCGTGTGATTGCATTAAATTAACCTCCCAAGATAAGAGACCCCTGGGTGTTGATTAATGAGGTGAGTTTATTAATAAACTTCACCTTCATTAGACGTATAGATATTAATAAGTGTTATCTGATGGGATTCTATGGAGCCACGGATGACTACAAAACGTCCCCTCTTTGTCAGAAAGGTAATCCGAAACCACAAATAGGCACATTTTGGACATTAAAATGGCAACTCCTCTTCTGTTCGAAGGAAAACTAGAGAATTGCCCCTCGCCATCCTATCTCTAAATTAGCTTAGCGGGTTCATAGTCAGTCAAGTGTGTTTCTTGTAAGAAAACAATCCCTGTGCTCTCCCTCCTGATGGCGGAAATAATTATTTTCACTTTGAGGAATTCAAACCACACACATTTAGAGATCAAAAATGTTACTGGTATCATTTTGGCGATTAAAGAAGAAGACTCAAAAGGAAAGAAAGAAACATGGGTTGCGTCCCAGGTCCCTAGCCAAACCCAGGACACACAGTTAAATATTACATGGTGATAGTACCCAATACTCATAGTAAAAATAGATCTGGCCAAAAAAACACACAGAATTAATCTAAAACCTCACCCTGAACTGATCAATCCAATGGGATGTATTGAAAAACAATAAACATTTATTAAACATTATGTAAAACTTGACCCTAAAACAGGGGCAGTTATTATGTAGGTGGTGGCCTTATACCAGGGATAAAAAAAAACCCTTACATTTGGAAGGATTAGTCTGATCTGTATCCTGCATTTTATATTTATCCAGAGGCATTGGGAACATTGACTTGCTATAAAGATTGGGCTTCAGATTCTGATTCCAGGATTGGGGGCCAGGTGGAATAAAGAACTGGCTCAGCCTGGCTGAGTGGTCTTGATGTATTCGACAGGAAACTTCAGGGTCATTGAACGTAGAGATACTGCAGCTCTATGATCTGGTAACAGCTGTATGTTGTTTCTTTGAAATATTCCAGGAGATATTCTACACAAAATTAATTCTACACAAGCTAAACTATTCAAATTAAGATTTGTAAATATAACTAATATTAGTGATGATTGCTCTTTGACAGGTTACTAAAATAAGTCTGCCATTTTTTTAAGTAAGTGATTTCCTCAAAGGGGTAACAGTTCATCTCAATTGTGGTAGCACATTGTGGGTTGCAGAGGAAAGCAATGGTAAGAATAATAGCTTGGTTATAAAGTCTGATTTCACTGTCAATATGAAATGCAGCAGTCATACTGTAGCTAGGTAAGGATCCAGGATCAGGCCGCCTGGAGAGAAACATTCCCTCTCATCTTGAGCACTAAGGCCCAGATCATCAGAACTCCATTAACTCAGAACTCATAACATGTGATGCCATTACAGGTCTTCTACAACAGCCCTAGCCCCTGTAAAAGCCCATGACTCTCACAGAAGACCTAAAATTGTACCCGAGGCCACATCCGGTGGCTGAAGGTAGAAGGTAGAAGACGTTGAGAAGAACGGACGAAAAGAAAGTTTAAAGAAGAAATACTTACAGATAAAGACCCTACAATCAATGGAGACTCAAGGGCATCGGTCAAGATGAGGATCCCTCATCGCCAGGCAATGGATGGTATCGGATTACAAGTAGGTCATCGGCCTGGATTGATTTTGATTTTTGATCTGTTTTTTGTTGGTCTGTGGATTGTTTTTTTACTTTTAATGTTCTTTAATGTTTTTAATGGTTTTTGGCCATGAGGCCTCTGGACTGTTTTGAACTTTTTATGTTTTTTTGGCGATTGGGCCTGGGGAATATATTTATTGTTGGGCATCATCCCTTTTTGGTGGATAGGTTCTGGGGGCCCTACTTGCCCATGGAACCAATCATTTTAATGTATGTTTATATTTATGTGTTTCGATATATATGTATATTCATTTATATTTATTTAAATATATATATTATGTGTTATTGTATTGTTTAAATATTTGACTGCTTGTGGTATCTTGTGTTTATAATGGCTATTAGTCACTAATAAGGGCTAATAACCAAAACTGTAAAGGGAGGGGGTTAGGAGTGGGTTATGGGGGTTGGGTGCCTTGTGATGATTAACCTTGTATTGCATAGTGCTTCAACCAATATGGCAGTACAGTCTTTAGGGTGTTTGTATTAACCCCTTGGTGAATTTAGTGACCATGAAGGCATTCATGATGCATGCATTCATCCATGGTCTTTCAGGGGTTAAAACAGGCATTGACCTATTTGTTTGGCTTAGTTCAGAATATTCACTTTGATTTTCCATATTGCTAAGGGAATATAGGAATCAAAAGTGGGTCCCTTCAGCACCCTGGACAAGAATAAAAAAATAGCTGTGACTTGGAAGTGTTTTTGAATAAATCAACTCACTGTATCGGAGCACAATAAAAGAAGAAACCAATACATATGCTACTCAGCAGCCAGTATTTATTCTGCAGCTATTCTTGATCTTACCGTGCACCTCCTTTCTGGAACAATATACCAGAGTTTCACAAAACCACCTCCTGTCTAAGTTCTTTGTAAGACTTTTGGCCATCTGTAACTGTCTGTAATTGTAACTTCTAATATTGTCAAATTATTATTTTGGACCCAGGCCATACCTGAAAACGAGAGATAACTCTCAATTAATTTCTTTTCCCGGCAAAGTATTTTATAAATAAATATTGTTTGAACTTTATTAATCCTTTGACTGCTGCAAAGACTAGCAATTGTAGAGCAATGAGTTGTTGGTCCTCTCATGCGCACACAGGCTGACTGCTATGTTCTGGTTTAGTGCACCAGTATAAGTTATTCATTTTGCAGACTCGTCCTGACGTATCAGTTGGCAATATGATCTTACCTTTTCTTCTTTTAGGAGCTTGTGATTACTTCTTAGAAGAGGTTGGGTGACATCTAGAAGAAAGGGAAAAAATACCGGACTCCTCTAACTTCCCTGCTGCCTTTTATATGCACAGGTGAGCTGAGTTACAGTACCACGGGACAATGCTCTTCCCTGGGAGCTGAGCTGAGTTACAGTACCACGAGACAATGCTCTTCTCTGGGAACATATCATCTGATATCACAACTTCAGTGGCTTCTGTTCTTAATATACACGTGGACCACATAGGACCAAATTAAACTACAGGTACTGATATGTCTAAGGGGTTAGATCTTGGTCATAATGCCTTTGAAAAAGTTAAGCAAGCAAACACGTTACATCATTAAATATCAGTTACAGTAGGGTTACATAGTTACATTGTAGATGAGGTTATAAAAAAGACACATGTCCATGGAGTTCAACCAATGATATATTCTATGTTTATAGTTATATATCAATGTGGAGTAAAGCAAACACACTCCCCCAATGAATCATTTGCCAATGATGTATCTTGTTTACTCCAGCCTAATTATGAGGTACAGCTTTTATTGCAATGGTTAACGCATGCGTTAAGTAGAAAGAGTGCAGAAAATACTGCGTGCCTTAAGGGGATTACGCGTCACCAGCGTTTTCAATGGTGATGTGACAACGTGTGTGTTTAATATCGTGCTAGCATTAACGTATTCCATCACGTTAACCGGTGCAATCACGTCTGCTACATCTGCAATCCAAATTACGCACATTCCCTCTGTTTCAGATGACCAACTAGAACAGGGTTCAGTGCAAGGAGAGGGTACAACAGAAGTTAGTTATAGGGCAGCTAAATCCAACCTAAGTTTCAGGTTACAGACATATCCATGATAAACAATTTAAAAAAAGTGTTTCTACTTCTCTGTTTTTGTTAAGGAAAAATATTACCCAGATTTATCCTATTGCATATATCACTAGTTCAGTTTAGTCCTATGTGTAACAGAACATTTATATACTGTACAAATACAGGTACATCTGCTAGGTGCAGGTTTTTGTTTTCATTCCATGTAGTGCTTTCCATACATTCAACGCTATTTGCATAGAGACACATTAACACAGGTGAGGTTTACACAAAACAGGCATTATAGCTGCGCACAGAGTAAATATATGTAGAAAGTAATCTTTGCCCAATAAGCTAACTGTTTAGTTTGTTGGGGAATTACTGGGATATTATCAGTATTACTAATCTACTGTAGATACGTCAGCGTGAGATTCTAGTTCAGTCCTCCTTTTACAAGTCTCTGTTTTCCATAGGATTATTGGTAACGAGAAAGCATTGGGGTTAGAGTTAAATACTCTTAACGTCTGGATCAAAATCTCATGATGAGATGGAGTCAGGAAGGTAATACTGCGGTAGGCTTAAAATAGTGCATAACAAATATGATTTATCTGATGAGACAGCTGTGCTGTCATTAATGTTTTCAAGGCTATGCAGTAGAAATACTTTCTAAAAAAAAAAAGGGGGGTTGTTAGAGGAAACCTGGGATAATAATGACTATATGTTGGTACAATCAGTGTTTAAAGATTCAGCATGATCTATTGAAGTTATTTATTTGATTACCATGTGTATTACTACTGTGAAGCGCTATGTACATTAATGGCGCTATATAAATAAAGACATACATACAAAGTTGCTCTGTTTGTAATTAATTTGTTTAGTTAGGAGAAACTTTGCACAAACCGCATCCTTATAAAACTCATGAACACGTATATCTTACATAGTTTTATTTTTATGAGTACGTCTTATAAGCGTACTGCTGACAATATTTCAGTACCACGTAAACCCAAGACTTCAGCCCAGGGCTCTTCAACCAGTTCTCCCAAAGGGGCCAGATCAGAGAACATTTAGGAGTGGAAACGCCACACGCTTATTGCAATGTCATTTTAGGTACGTTTAAAGACCTACAATTATTATATTTCAAGATTTTGCAAGCGTTTACAACATCTGTACCATATATACAGAACTTACATTACAATACCTTAACTTCCAAGTGAGTTTCAGTCTGAAGGCACTTTGAAACCTGCTAATTTAATACTAGTTACTAAAGAAGCCGAGAGTCAGAAGGCCGCAACAAGGCCCATCGTGGGGTGCATTTGGCCCATGCAATGTGCCGCCAGTTGAAGAACACTGCTTATACAGCCGAATAATAAGTAATCCTTTTATAAACTTACACATAGAATACAATGTTCTTGGTTTTCAAAATATGTCCCTAAAATATATCCACTTTTGCAACATTATCAATGATCTGTGCAATATACAAGTGACTTAATAAGAAGGGGTAATTAACATCAACAACTGTATGAAATTGTACAGCTACAAGCAGCCCAACATCTAGGAACCAAGCATATTTCCCTGATAATATACTGTATGTAACAGCTATCCTTTCAGATGGTCATTAAGCAGAACTGTTAGCAGCCCAAGTTCTCAGTGTGAGGTGGCAGTGTGTGAAAATTGTAATGTTTGAGTTGGTTAGCTTACCCCTAGGTAATGAGATGGTGTTGCGGGAATGGGAAAGCAAGTACTATTATAATATTTTGGCGCTTATCAGCTTTGGGGTGGAAATTCACTTAGGCATGATTTTTCCTTAAATGAACCCCCCAGCGCTACTGTTTGTTAAATGTAGCTTATGGTACTCAGAGGCGTCCACTGCTCATGCATGTAGCTGCTTCTCTAAATTAGGCAAACTCTGATCTCTAGTCATTTCAATGGAGTTTGAAGCTTCCCTGACATGGGGAAGTGGCTTCACAGCATATTGGATGAGGACCAATATGTTCTACTGGTCATAAAACCGCTCTCTGTAATCTGCATGTCAAAGTGGGACAAAGCAATAAGAACTCCCTCCCACTGGTTATTTGCATCAGGGCAAAAGTGGTACAATTCTGGGGCAAAAAGATTGCTCCAAATGTATCAAAGAATAAATCCAATTGAAAGCTATACGATTTTTTACTTTGATACATCTGGTGAGATTTTGTGTCCCAGATCTGTGCCACTTTTGCCTTGATTCTGAAGATGGGCAGGTGCTTGGGTTTCCAAAATTTGAGCCACCGAAAGGCTCAGACTCTGATTCATTTAAGAAAATCTTTTTTTAATAGTGAAAAAACATGCAAACCATTGTGAAGTTTGAAGTTTGAACATTTTGCAAACAATTTCAACTATTTTCCTGATTATTTTGTCCCCCACCCCATGTTTTGGAGGATAAAAAGATACAAAAAGTACATGTTTAAACAAAATAAACACATTCAAAATAATATAAATATACAGAACATCATGAAATAAATAATTTTAAAACATAATCCATAATGATTGGCACTGTAGCTACTTGGGCCCTCTGAATTGGAACGTTTGGGATTCAATGGGAATGTTTAAGGAACATTGGGTTACTTACACTACCCTTGATGAAGGCCATCCTCATCTTCAGGGCTGAAGCCCCCCAAAACAATTTCAATGAATGACCAATACCCAACCATTAAATAAAGCCCGAAAAACAAATCCAAAACCTGATGGCCACTAAACCTTAAAACAATAAAAAACATAAAAACTAATTCAAACCCGACGTCCCAAAAAAATACATTGCAAAAAAACCCCACCCAAATAACTCCGGCCCAAAATCCCCCAAAAATAAAAATTAACCTATAAACATAAATCCTATTTGTAATCCAGTGGCATCCGTTGTGTGCCTCGGGGGATCCTTAACTGGACACTAAGCCCTCGGTCATCTGTTGATTTGTCTTATTCTGTTAATAAACACACAAAATCCTAGCAAGCTCAAGAAACCCTAAAACCCACAACATAATATATATATATATATTAGTGTCAAAAGGAGTGCTACTGAGCGTGGCCAAATGTATCCAACAAAAGACAGAAAAGCAAAACGCTACATCCAATGGGACAAAAATACAAAGTGAAATACTTATATATATATATTCTCTTGAAAAATTAGTTAAACCCTGTGGCCAAAGCGTTATAAGTCTGCAAGCCACATCAAGGCAGGACCAGTGAGCAGGACCAGTGAGCAGGACCAGTGAGCAGGTCCTAACACTACCTGATAAAATTCTCATTTACCTCTATTTGGAGGGTGAATGACCACATTGGGTCTGTCCAAACACAGGAACATGAAAAAGACCTGCTAACTTAGAAAGTGGAGAGGGGTGAGCTTAAACCCAGGGGGAGGGGCCACTAACCTCCAAACAAGTGATAACAGCTGAAAATTAAAGGTAATAAACACACAAAATCCCAGCAAGCACAAGAAACCCCCAAACCCACTATATATATAGTTTGGGCTTACTGGCAATATGTGTGTTCATCAATTTCTAACTGGCAACAGTTGTTTGGAGGCAGGAGCTCACCCTCCTCACTTTTTTTTTTAACTTGGGAGGTCTTTTCATTTTGCTGCAAGAACAGGATCTACTATGGTTCTTTCCCCTCATACAGAGGTAAAAGGAAGGGTTCACAGTGTAGTGTTAGGACCTGCAAATTTGGTTATACCTTGGCGTGGTATTCAGGCTTATGATGCTTTGGCCAAATAAGCAAGAAAATAGTATTATTGAAGTATTTAACTTTATACTTATTACCATATATGTATTGTCAATTGGCTGTAGCATTGGGCACCTGTCCTTTGTTATATATATATATATATATTCGTGTCAAAAGGAGTGCTACCTAGCGTGGCCAAATGTATAAAACAAAAGACAGAAAAGCCCAATGCTACATCCAATGTGACATAAATACATAGTTATCAGGTAGTGTTAGGACCTGCTCACTGCTCATGCCTTGATGTGGCTTCTAGGCTTATAATGATTTATAAGGTTTAACTAAATTACCAAAAGGTTTAACTAAATTACCCTTTTTCAAGATAATATTTCACTGTGTATTTTTGTCACATTGGATGTAGCATTGGGCTTTTCTGTCTTTTGATTGTCTTGTTCTGTAAGTATTTAAAGCTATCTTCTTGTTGAATCTTATCAAGGGATGTGGCTTCTACACTTCTGATATTCTGAGAGGGCCCAGGCCTTTTATAGTAGAATGAACCATTGCAGAAAATGTGTAATGGGGTCACATGGTACATCAGCTTGGTTATTGGACATTATATACATAGGCAAGATAAGGCTAACGCCAGCTTACTGCTAACTTGGAGTAGGTGATAAAAACAAATGTGTTATTTCTGCTGTTCCGATAAATATCGGGACTTGATGTTAAATGTTGTAATATCTGTGACCCAAAACAATAGTTTAACCTGCGTGAAAACTGTCTGCCAAAATATAAACCCGGCATAAATCTTTAATAAAAAAAAAGTTTGTTTATAACCAAAAATGTATTTGACGCAGCACGGATGTTTAATTATACATGCTAATAAAATGTACAGTATGACTTTTAGAAATAATATCAAACTTATAACTTCTAACAATAGTTATAAATAAAAAAATACACACCATACTGTTTTCATTAATATTGTATCAATCAGGTATTCAAGAGAAAAAAGAAGAAAACGGCGCCTCACACACTTCAATGAAACAGTGATAGTCCTGACCATATGGTATGAACCAGTCCTGTAGTGACTAGAAATCCTCTGAAGGTTCTTGATGGTTGTCTCACCACATGGAAATAAAAAAACAAAAACCAATCATAGTGTATTACTGTGTAGGATACTAAAAACTATAAACTAAAAGACAAAACATACAGCACAATTAAATTAAAACAACCATTTTAACATTAAACACCTGCAAATGGCCTACTATAAAAACTGGTTTAATAAAAAGTAACATACACATATAGGTAACAAAGACTGCTGTCCGGATGGGCAAAATTGAAGCCCTACTCACAAGATGTCAATTGAATATAGGCACAGCAGCTGATGTCTCTACAGATGGTATCCGCTTATGGGGTTGGAATCCCCACCGGTAAAGGACCGTTCCCCAGCTGTGCGGCCCACTGCTGAGATGAAATTCACCACTGTTGTTTCACCTTCGCGCGTCGTCCCGCGTGCAGGCCGTGCACTCCTACGCACACCGGTGCGCACACGTATGGAGGGGTGGTAGCTCAATGCTACGTGCCACCCAGCAGTGTCTGTGCTGCGCGCGCAATAGCGAAAAAAGTTGACCCATAAACCAGACTCCAAATGAGAGTCCCGATCTCCAGAATGGTAAACAGCAGTCTCCAATTACTCACAACCCTACGCGTTTCGTGAGCGTACCTCACTTCCTCAGGGGCATATCTGATAGTGGACATAGCTAATTTAAATACACTATGCAATTATCAATCAATCATTAATTAGCCAATTAACAGGTGAAAACAATAAACACACAATTACATACAACCATTTAAACACTCATAACACAAATCCCTAAATAGAACAAAACATGCATAACTAAAATACTAAGCGATAACTCTAAATACAATATTGAATTTGTTCACTATTGTGATAGGAGTGGAATAGATCACATCTATCTATATATTTCTGAAAGTGTTGTATGCGTGTCTGGTTGTCCTGTGCCTCAGGCCAATGAGATTGCTCCCTTGGCCGCCCGCCCCCGCACACCTCTCATTGGCCTGAGGCGGAGTGACAGGCCAAAGGTCACACACACACACACACACACACACACACACACACACACACACACACACACACACACACACACACACACACACACACACACACACACACACACACACACACACACACACACTCTCTCTCTCTCACACCCCCTCTCCCGCCCAAGCTCACACACTGGCGCCGCTACAGTCAGCGGGGGAGTGGCGCGAGCGCCCGGGACACAGCGGGGGAGCGGCCACAACATGCTGCCTCCCGCCTCACATGCACGTGGGAGTGGCCGGACGGGTGAGTGATCGAGCAGGCGGACGGGTACTGCGGTTGCCACGCCCGCCTCACAGCCCCCACGCCGCCGTCCTCCCCCTCCCAACAGCTGCGGTTGCCACGCCCGCCTCACAGGCCCCGCGCTGCTGTCCTCCTCCCCCCCAACATCTGCGGCTGCCACGGCCACCTCACCATGCCTCACAGGCCCCGCGCTGCTGTCCTCCCCCCCCCAACAGCTGCGGCTGCCACGGCCGCCTCACCGTGCCTCACAGGCCCCGCGCTGCTGTCCTCCCCCCCCCAACAGCTGCGGCTGCCACGGCCGCCTCACCGTGCCTCACAGGCCCCGAGCTGCTGTCCTTCCTTCCCCCAACAGCTGCGGCTGTCACGGCCGCCTCACCGTGCCTCACACCTGCTGCCTCATGCTACCTGCATGAAGGGGGGGAGGCATGCGGGGGGGAAGAAGAGATGCAGGGGCGGGGGAAGAGATGCAGGGGGGAAAGATAACACACCCAACCCACCCACCCACTCAAGGGTCACCCAGTCACCCACCCACCCAGTCACCCACCCAGTCACCCACCCAGTCACCCACTCAGTCACTCAGTCACCCAACCAGTCACTCAGTCAAGTCACTCACCCACCCAGTCACTCAGTCACCCACCCACCCACCCAATCACTCAGTCACCCACCCACCCAATCACTCAGTCACCCAAGCACCCAACCCAATCACTCAGTCAACCAAATCACTCAGTCACCCAAGCACCCACCCACCCACCCACCCAATCACTCAGTCAAATCACTCAGTCACCCACCCACCCAATCACTCAGTCACCCACCCACCCAATCACTTAGTCACCCACCCACCCAATCACTCAGTCAACCAAATCACTCAGTCACCCAATCACTCAGTCAACCCAATCACTCAGTCACCCACCCACCCAATCACTCAGTCACCCACCCACCCAATCACTCAGTCACCCACCCACCCACTCAATCACTCAGTCAACCCAATCACTCAGTCACCCACCCACCCAATCACTCAGTCAAATCACTCAGTCACCCACGCACCCACCCAATCACCCAGTCACCCAACCCAATCACTCAGTCACCCACCCACCCAATCACTCAGTCAACCACCCACCCACCCACCCAACCACTCAGTCACCCACCCACCCACCCACCCAATCACTCAGTCACCCACCCACCCACCCACCCACCCACCCACCCACTCAATCACTCAGTCAAAAATCACTCAGACACCCACCCACCCAATCACTCAGTCACCCAACCCAATCACTCAGTCACCCACCCACCCAATCAATCAGTCACCCAACCCAATCACTCAGTCACCCACCCACCCACCCACCCACCCACCCAATCACTCAGTCAAACCCAATCACTCACCCACTCACCCGCCCGACCCAATCACTCAGTCACCCACCCACCCACCCAATCACTCAGTCAACCCACCCACCCAATCACTCAGTCATCATCCCAACCCACCCACCCACCCACCCACCCAATCACTCAGGCACCCACCCACCCACCCAATCGCTCAGTCACTCACCCACCCACCCAGTCACTCACCCACTCACCCAGTCACTTAGTCAAGTGTCACCCACCCACCCACCCAGTCACTCAGTCAAGGTCACTCAGTCACCCACCCAGTCACTCAGTCACCCAAAGTCACTCAGTCACTCACCCACCCACCCAGTCACTCAGTCACCCAAGTCACTCAGTCACCCACCCACCCACCCACCCAGTCACTCAGTCAAGGTCACTCAGTCACCCACCCAGTCACTCAGTCAAAGCCCCTCAGTCACCCACCCAGTCACTCAGTCACCCACCCAGTCACTCAGTCACTCAACCCAGTCACTCAGTCACTCACCCACCCACCCACCCAGTCACTCAGTCACTCAAAACCCACCCACCCAGTCACTCAGTCACCCACCCACCAACCCACCCAGTCACTCAGTCACCCACCCACTCACTCAGTTCCTCAGTCAACCCACCCAGTCACTCACCCACCCACTGAGCTCTGAAGGGGGGGAATTGGACATGTGAGAGGGGGGGGGGGGACGGAGGTATGATGGGGGGAAGGGCCGGAGCTTTGAACGGGGGGGAGGGGGAACCCAGCTATTAACATGGGGGCCACATTCATGTGCAGGGGGGCCCCGATTGCTGTTAACGGGGGAGAAAGGGGAAGGGGGGGAGGAGAGAGAGAGGGGGAGCGAAGAAAAAAAGAGAGGGAGGGGGAGCGGAGAGAGGGGGGGAGCGGGAGAATTCAATGCCGGGCAACGCCGGGTATATCAGCTAGTGACATATAAAACATTACATAAAAAACTATCCTCCCTATGTCATTATACTATATCATCCTAGTGGATATGTGTATATTCCCATACTGAATTGTGAATGAACAACTCAACCCACTAAAAAGGAACCCAGATCGAAATCTATATTAAGGCCGTGAGGGGATAAGGTCTTGAGTTCATATATCCAGTAGGCTTCACGTCTAATGATAAATTTTAACTTGTCTCCCCCCCTTCAATTTCCCAGATGGGTTTCTATTGCCTGACAGGTTAACCCCTTGGGGTCTTGTTATGATGTATTAAAAAGTGATGTGGGACACTATGTGTTGTCAACCCCTTTTTAATATTATAAATATGTTCATACACACGTCTTTCATACATTCTCCCTGTGCGACCCACATATTGTAGGCCACAGGGACATTGTAACAAATAAATTACATATGTGGTATGCCAGTTTATAGATGTTTCAATATTATATACTTTGGATGTGACATTTGATTTAAATGTGTTCCCACCAATACTAAATCTACAAGCCGTACAGGTAGAACAGGTGGTAAAGCCTTTTTTTACTTAACCTGGATGTTATATTGGAATGACCCAAAGGACAGCTTGGTGCCAATTTAGACTTAAAATTGGCAGCCTTAAAAATAATTGATGGTCTAGGTGGTAGAATTTCTGATAGATCACTGTCTCTCAGAAGAATTGGGCAATGTTTTTGAAAGTTTTTTTTTAATTTCTGGGGCCACGAGGTTATATTGGGTAATAAAAGAGACTTTGTTACCAAAATCTATATTTTTGTCCTTTTTATACTCCAAAATACTTGATCTTTCAATCTTCTGGACCTCGGCCAATGATTGTTCAAGAGCAGAATTAGGGTATTTTCTATCTGCAAACTTGGTTCTGAGTTCACCCGCCTGTGACACAAAATCCTCGTCTCTATCAGGCGGGTGAATTGACCCTTTGGTATATTTCGCAACCATTGTGGGTTGTGATGGCTGTTGGCCATAACATAATTGTTAGCCTGAACTGGTTTAAAAAAAGTCTTGGTATGAATAGATCCTTCAACTGAAAAAATATCTAAATCTAAAAAAATTAATATGATGAATGTCGTAATTACAAATGAATTTAAGATTCATGTGATTATTGTTTATTGTTATCAGGTATTCAAACTTCTTTTGAAAACAACCTCCCTTCATATATGCCACGCACAGTTTACGAAGGTTTGTGCTACTTTTTAAAATTAACATTTTGACAAAAAATAATAATTCAAATAGGATCTTAGTATACAGGCCCCATTGTGTCACATGGATGATCCACAGATCTCCAAGGGGGATCATCTAAGGATAGGGGATCCCCTCAATAGATGTCATGGTCTCTGCCGGAAACCACACGGTGAAAAAGCAATAAAGCAGAGAAGCAGATTTTCCCATAGAAAGTAGAGCTGCACTCACAGGCTTCTTAGTGCAGTCTCTTATATGTATTTGTAGCCCCCTGTAAACAGCACAGGCTATACCTATCTCCCTTCTACTGTGATAATCCCTGTTAATATCAGACACCAGTAATAATCCTGGGTTTTCCCCCTTCATAGCCCTGCCCTGAGTGGTAGATGCAGGCCTGGACTCTGCTGCAGGCATGAGCAAGAGGGGAGGCTCTGCTGACGTCACGAGAGGTGGGGCTAGCTCTATATTTAGCCGCCAACTCCGGAGAGTAGTTAGTTGAGACCGGGAGTTCGTAGTGTTACGCCGAGGAGTGTTAGTTGATACCGAGAGTGCTGTTATGCTCGGAGTTATGCAATAGCCTACATGGCAAGTAGTTATGCCGTGAGTCCAAGAATCCTGCGGATCGGTCCGAGGAGTTGGAGGAGACCGCGGTCTTCCCTGCGCAGAGTGCAGAAGCAGAGAGAGGGGAGGAGAGATTCAGCTTTCCTGAGTAGAGCTGATAGAGCTATAGATTGGTGGACCAATGCCCTCACCCCACCGCCTGGGGTGACGGGGAGAATCTAAGCCCCACCGTGAGGATAACCTCAGGGGTGGGCCATGGGATATTGAAGCCCTAGCACAGACCATCCTATTGGAGGAGAGACTTGGAGGGAAGGAGAGGAGGAATTATCTGTGTGTTGCGGCTACTGGAAGCCACAATCGTTTGGAGTTGCCGATCTGCCAATAAAAGAGACTATCCTTTGTTACCCAAAGACTGTGTGTGAATTGGGAACTATTACCCTGGGAACCAAGGGGTTCTTCTATACAGGTCCTGTCCCAAATCCTGGGAGTATAGAAGATGGAGGTGCTGCACCACTAGTAGAAGATGGAGGCTACCACCCCAGAAGCCCGGTCCTGGCTCCCCAATAACATCGCGGGAAGCTCAGGCCCTCCTGTTTACCACAGGTATGCTCCACACCGCATGTAATCCGCCCTCATTTACCCTAGACCCCACCGTAGTCTGGGGGAAGGGGGGAAGCAGGGTTACATATTAAAGAGCAGTGAAGAATGCAACGTTTCAGGTCCCATCAGGAATATAAATATACGGATTCACCTGGGGAAAGACACTTTGCTTTAGGATCTCACAACTCAAGCACACTGAAGTTTCAAATCCTTGAACAGGTGAAGCTTCAGTCGGGAGGTGGTGACAGACAGCGACTCCTCTAACAGAGGGAGACTTTCTGGATTGTCAAGTCAAACGCGGTACTCACAGGGAAATGAATGGGAAATATGGTTTTGGTTGCTTTTATAAACAGGTCATTAAAAGTGAATAGGAAGATGAGAGGTCTCCAGGGTACAGGTTGATCCTCCTCTCATACTGTTGGTTCTTTATTAGGTAAATTTTAAAAAACTGACCTCAATATATTCTTGCATTGGATTTAGAGCAATTTAAAGAATAAATAAGATATAGTACTTCATTTACATTTGTAACACTTTTCTAATTTTCAAAGGGTTATTTTTCTCCCAGTCAGGCTTTGCATAGAAGTTTCTTTAAATATGTTAGCAACTTTTTTCTCCCTGAAATTTGATTGTTGTAAATATATAATTGAATTAGTGGTTCGGTCATCCTGAATTATTCTGTTTACACTTCTGAATTGCTTGTTTTTTTGTACCAAAATCAGCTTTAATGGGTCTTATTGAAGGTAATTAAATCACATTTGATGAGTGTTCCCCTGAAACATAAGTCCGCATCTGATGATTACCTCCAAAACATTATATAGCTTGGAAAGTTTGTCTCTTACTTCCATGTCTGCATACTTTTGTATTTATGTAAGGATTTTTGGATATTTTGTAATATCTATGGTATTAATTGAGAATAGAAGCATTTATTGAGAATGGCTGGTGCTCCGTTTTTCTCTTTCTTCTTTGCTATTTATTGAGTATATTTCTACTTTGAATTATATTTGGGGATGCAATGTTTTTACTTGGCTTCTGTGGACTCGGGTTCGGTTTGGATAAGCCTGGCAAGCTCAATGAATTTCATATTGTGGTTGTTAATAAAAGCTGTGGCTGTTTTCCCCCAATCTTTGGCACTGTATCTCTATTGGGTTAGAGGGATGAAGGTTGGAGGGATTGTGAGCAGGTGGTTCATTGTGAAGGAATACCCTTGGAATGTCCAAAGTCATGCATTGAGTGTCATTTAGAATGTTATCTAGCTAATAATCATTGCTATTTTCTTGCTGTGATCTAAGATCTTTTATGGTGTATTTGTGGTTATTCATATGAATTATATTACCTACAAAAGGAGCAGTGCTCTGTCAGCTCAACACTGTGTGTGTAACAAAAAGATTTACACTGTCAAAAACATTTCATTAGAAAACTAATCTGTGTCCTCACAGTAACGAGAACATGGTGCTTTTGAAAATGGTTATTGACATGACGCAGATGCTTTTTATTCACATAAGACATCTGTAATGTGATTACTGGTGAGTGGGTTCAGTCTGGATAAGACTGAGCTATGAAGAGCAAGGATAGAGGGATAGAGAGAAGATCTTTTTAAGTATTAGAGTGAAGGATGTGCAGTGTTCAGAGGTCAGAGCATTACAAAATGATTCTCTTTAATTATTTACAGCTCTCTATCTATTGAATGACGGTGTCTGGACACGGTGGATGAAATTTCTAAGTCTCTTTTACTAAAAGAAACAATTAAAATTGTTTTGTAAACCATATGTGTGGTAATACTATAGTCTGAATTCAATGTACCTTACATTTCAAACTACTCCCGTAGTGCAAGTGATTTCGCGACTAAGCTTTTTTCAAAGCTTATTGAAAACATTATGTACAGTAGGTTTTTAAATACAGAGAAGTGGCTAAAATACTGAAATTATGGTAGCAATATCTTCTATTGTTCAATAATTAGCACACTACAGTTCTAACAAATCACACTCTCTGTGAGTAGTATATTACTTGTTGCGCCTTTAACACTGACTAATAATTAGAAGACTTTTTGTATAAAATCTAGGGTGTAGTATATCCTTCAAAATGTTACAAAAAGAAAAATAGAGGCAGCATTTCAAGCAAAATCCTATGACCCTTTGTACCCTCGATTCTTCTCCATTCAGTTTGCTAACCCATCCAAATAAATACGGGCACTTTGGTTGGAACAAATACAGACTCTTTTGATGGGTACAAATGTCCACAGACTTTTATTAAACATAAACAAATGACATTTGTATTTATTAAACATAAACCAACACTCCTGGTCAGCAAGTAGTCCCACCCAGTGAACCTGATTATGCTCACCGCCGCAGCATAATCAGTGACCCAGTGAGCACTCCTGGTTCACAACACCTGAAGGGGTTAGTTCAGCAAGAGGTGTACACATGGTGGTAAGCGGGGCAGCTGTGGAATGATCTATTCAGATGGGTTCTGAAGATAAATCTAAGGGATTGGTGAAAGGGGCAGATAAAGAAGCTTATTTGTACTTTGCAGGGCTGTTAGGTACACATCTGTCCCAGGCAGTTAAAGAAATGATTCAGAAAGTCGATTCTATAGAGAGATTTTTAGCTTTTACTGTGGTGTAAGAATGCGAAGGTGACTCTGGACAGGTCTAAAGATAAGGACGCAGATCGGGACCCAATACGCAAGACGTTCTGGAATAATTTAGAGGCGTATGCCATGCTGGCTGCCGTAATTGTGGATAAGGAGCCTCAGGGGTGCTCAGCACTATTCCGCTATATGGATACCATCATGGAGGCCCACACGATGTAAAAGGGAGAGTGTGGTTGTGTTACAATGAGGGTTTTTGGCAGCACACATCAGTAAATAAGTAGGTTAGATGGAATTCTAAAGATATGGATCTGTGGCTGTCCATAATGATGCCTTAGAGACTGGGCCCCTTGGGTTCAGTGGCCGGCAGTTTTCAAAACTCAGGAGATTTTTGGGTAGTAGGGAGTAGATGTTGAGGATAGGTGGGTGTGGTGTAGGAATTGGGGGTTATTCAGGGACACATGTCCTCTCCGATGTCCTGCATAACAGGCAGCGGTCGGTTGGCTAGGTGTTCTGTGTTCTTTCCGCGTGGAACAGATTGTTCTGTGGTCAAAAACAAAACAAAGGAACCTGCACACTCAAAAAGGCAAACAGAGGGTAAATTATGATGTAGGGGTAGCCAGTCTTCATAATAAAGGTGAAGCCCAACTGGTTACACCTGAAAACCATGGTGCCCTGGTAGCTTAAAAGCACCATAAGCCAGGGACACGGTATGTGATATAAATATTTCCTGTTATGCAATACACGTGGGATTTCGGCAGTGGGAGTTTCAAAGGGGATATTTGGGTAAAATTGTATTCAGAACCTGTGTAGGGGGTCGGGGAACAAAGTTACCGGTAGTTCGGTAATTCTACCCGACGACCAGGCAGGCTCTGCGGGTACGCGAAGGTAATTACACCAGGGCTACAAAGTTTTCCCCAGAATCCTGGTTTTCGACCCCAAGTATCCCAGTCCCATTTCCCCCCATGTATTATGTTCCCAAAAGATTAATATGTTTTAAAAATGTGTATTCATCTCTATACAGACAGTCCTGACAATCTAAATAGGAGCCGGGATGTCTGCATAGAGATCGGGGATCAAAGAGGAGACGGGAAGTCGAGAGGTGTTGAACAGTTTGGTGAGCGGGGAAGGGTGGAGTACTAGGTCTGGAGAACAAGGGCTCCTCATGGGGGAGACACTTGGTCTGCCAGACCCAGTGGAGCCTGCCCAGCGGGAGGCAATGGGCTGGCTGGGGGAAGCTGCTGCTCATTGGCACTGTTCCCATTGGTCAGTTCATATTTCCCACTCGCCCGGCTTTTTGAGCCAGCTTGACATGCCCCGTCCTCTGATGTAGACAGCCAGACGATCCCCCATTCTGATTTGGGTGTTGGGGGGTAGACAGACAGAGGGGGAAGGGGGGGAGGGAGGGTTGGAGAGAGGGAAAGGGAGGGGGGGTGGGGGGGGGGGGAAATCCCCCTTGGCTCATCTACGTCTCCCACCTTTGGAATCTGGGTTATTCCCTTCAATAGGGTTTGCGCTTTATATCTTTATCTAAAGCCCTGGGGGCCTATCCATGGGTCCCATATGTTGTAGAACTGTGTCATTTTTTTGTGCAGCATAGCTGTTAGTTTTTCCATAGACATTACTTTGTCCACCCGCCTTATGACTGTGTTTCTTGCAGGGGCTTTGACCTGCTTCCAGGCAGCTGCTATTGAGCACCTGGCTGCAGTCAAGATTGCAGAGACCAGTCTACTCATGGTTGGGTGTAGGTCGTCAAAGGGTTTACTCAGCACCAGAGACCGTGGATCTAGGAGGAGAGGAATTCCCGTTGTCTCATAGAGCAGCGTCTGGATCCTAACCCAGAACCTCTGAATCTCCGGACATGACCACCAAATATGGGCCATGTCTCCCTTTTGACCACATCCTCTCCAGCACAGGTCTGGGGTGCCGGGGAAGATCTGGCTCAGTCTAGCTGGGGTCAGGTACCATTGGAATAGAATTTTGTAGATATTCTCTTTTGTTACTGTGCAGATTGAGGTTACCCAAGACCAAGGTTTAAAGATGCGGCCAAGTTCTGAGCGGAGAACGAAGCAGGGAAAGCACTGCGGCTCCCCCGAAAAGAGTACCGTGTGTTCCTGGACGTGAGTCAGACAGGGTAAGCCTTCCCACAGCAGGCACCTAGTTGAGGCTAGATATTCAACCCAGACCCCCAGTTAAGTGTGATTTACCTGTATTTTGTGTATCATTTGTATGTCTGCGGGTTTCACCCGAATAAACCTAATTTTATTCCACTACCTTGTTCTGCCTAGTGAATTGATCCCAAAAGGTAAAAAGTGTTAAAAGCACTGGTCTCCTATGACATAAATATAAAAGTATTTTTTACTGGAAGTAAGTATTAAAAACACCATACATACAGTAGTGAATACAGACATACAGATAAGTAGATAAAGTGAGCTAAAATCAAACACACAAGACTCAGAATGAGGGAAAGCCATATGCAAAGAATCATCAGCTCACAACAATGGCTGTAGGACAGGCATTACAAATGGCAAAAAAGGAGAGTGGTACTGGTAACCAGAACATGTGGGTCACACTGGGGTAGGCAAGCCAGGTAAAAAGGAAAAAAGAAAAAGTGGAGTGTTGAGGAAAGTGGGATAATGAGGCCTCCATAGGTCCATATACTGCACCGACACACTTTATTCGAGCAAATACCCAGTATGTACCTGGCAGATACCTGGAATGCGCCGCTCCTCACCTCTGACAAGCCCCGTTGCGTTTGCCTTCCCAGCCTGGGTTCATGCCTGGCTGACGGGCGGCTGATCTGTTAAATGATAATGATTAGGATTTAATAGGCTGCAATGCTTCGCGTGTCTACCAGATGGCATAAATTCATGAATTGTAATGCAGTATATATATATATACTGTGCAGTATTGCGCCAGCGGGAATAAAATGCTTCAATCCCTGCCTGGAAAATACCTCAATGCACTCGGGCAGAAAACAGTCACAAACCTCAATACACCCGGGTATACCCGAATTCGTGGGACTAGCCGAGCTCGAATAAAGTGTGTCGCCAGTGTATGTCCTATCCTGCACTTGCACATTTAAGTGTACAACATTGTAACAGCAATTGGAAGTGGATTGTAGCAGCAGTGAAAGAGGCTGATCTGTTAGCAGCTGCACTCTGAGCAGTAACCAGACTGAACCCTCTCTTATCCTGTTGTTATCTGCAAAGGGACTGAGTGCTCCTACATATATAAGCAATGTTATATCCAATATTCCCTCTATAAATGCATTCCGATTCAAACTGCACTGAAGATCCCCCAAAGGCAACTGCTGCCTTAATGATGCTGCCAGACGGAACATGCATTAACCCCATTGCATGGGAGCTGAAATTAGAGATGCCCCTCCCAACCTGAAATCAAGCATTACAATATATCTACTTAAACGGAATAAGGTAAGAGGCTTTCTAAGGATATACTGTAAATAAATATGTGAAGAACACTTTATAAGCATGACACTCAATGTATGAGCAGTGTGAATGTAGCAGCAGGGAAGGAGCTGATCTGTTACTGTAGCAGCTGCACTCTGAGCAGTCAACAGTCTGAACTCTCCCTTATCCTGTGTGTTACCTGTAAATCACAAGAGTGCTCCTAAAAACAAACGTAATGTTATACCCCATAATGCGTCTGTATCTCCATCACACCCAACAACATTTAGCTCCTACCCTACTGGCTCACTGCCCTGACCCAGCTGGCCCCTGCAGCTCTGGTTTGCTCACCCAACCAGCCCATGGTAAGAAAGCTTTTCTTACTTTCTCCTCGTGTGTTCAGTTTCAGCACTGCCAACCAGCTCAGAGAGCCACATGCTCCAACCTTTTGGGGAGGCTTTCAGAGGATGGGAGAGGTTGGTCACAGGGCGACAGTCCCTTAAATAACCTGGTCCTCTCTCATCCTCTTACCCCCCAGAGCATGACTGCAGGGCCCTCAGGCCAAGGGTCATGCTCCTTTCCTCGTATTTGGTCAGAGGTTCCCATATATTACGGTAACCTAAAAGATATTCAACAATGTAAATGGCTAGCACTTAACATCTATCTGTCACATCAGTCTATCTTATCTATCTATTCTAACGATCTCTTACAAATTGATCTATCCTATCGATCCATCTATCCACAAACATGTGCGTTGTAACATTCTCTGGACAACATGGCATTTCCTGGCACCTGGGCAGCTGATCATTGCCAGGCCTTTTATTGATCTGACCAGTGGGGCATGATTTCATCTTCCACTCCGCGCAACTGGGAGAGCTATTAGGGGCAAGTGATTGCTGTAACAGAGATCGCATGAATCTGGTTCGCTGCTACAGTTTATCGCAGTTTGCTACAGTCAGGGTTAAGATCTAGGAAATAAAACACATACCCTGTTAGTTACATATCTGCAGAATAGCCTTACCTTTGTTAAGTCAAAAAAAAGAAAAATGTTTGCAATATTTTTATGTAGCCATGTGTAAAAAGTGGTATACATCTCTTTCCCATGCTGGCAGTAAACCTGGTAAGTATGCAGGGTTGCCAGCAACAATCATGGAGGTTTGCCCTCACACCCTGGTGAGGTGTCCTATGTAACAAGGGAAGTGACAACATGCTCTGTGTACACTCTTAGTGACACAGAGGTGTGTCTGTTTTCTGAGTCTATATAAGACACAGTACTGCCAAAAGTTAGAGGTTCGGTGATGTTCTAGTTCAAGGTGAAGTGTCTGCAGCAGTTCAATGCTGTCAGATTCAAGTGCTAGCTGACTACACACTGTGTTCAGGGACCTGACACAGATGGTGATCTCCCTTAGGGGAGAGGTGAGCTAACTCTATTGAGAGAGGAGGAACCTTCTGAAGGGGGGACCTCAACAAGATGAGCGGCTGAGCACGACCGCGATGAGGGGCAGTCTGCCTAATCAGATGCATATAAAGATGCCTTTGTTAACTACATCCCTTCTGTGTGAGTGTGGAGTCATTCTGCAGAAGGAGGTACCACAGAGGAGTTCCCCATCAGATACATCCCCCGCGGCCGCAAAGCTCCTGATGGGGTGGAGGCGCTGCATCGAATGTGAGTAGGACTCAGAGACACTACCTCAGACACCTGTCATGGTGATATTCCCCTATACCAACCAGCGGGAGACTCAGGAGACCTGTAAGCCAGCAGGTGCACCACAACATACACAGACATATAATGGGGGGTCAGTCGACCACAGGGGCCAATGTGAGATTGGGAGGTGTCTGACCGTTACATTTACAAGGCGAAAACAGTTTATGCCAAATGGTTCTCAGCCAGAGTTACCAAACACCATCAACATTCAGGAGAACAGAAGAAGAATAAAAGGTAGGCCCAATAAAATAGACACTACAGGCCACATGTACTAAGTGATGCTATATCGCTTCAATGGGCTACAGGGTGTCTTATGGCTTAGTATAGCTTAGTAAATATGGAAAAAAAGCATGGAATAAAAGCAAGCATGGCATAAACAAATAAGGCATTTCTGTATTTCTATAAGTAGCCACGCCAAAAAAAAAGATTGAGAATCATATTTATTTAATTGCGTAATAGTAATAATGATCATTATCATCCACACTGGTTTGGAGACTTATAATCCATAATAGAAGTAAGCATGTTAAGAAATAATTAATTGATTTTATAACAAATTGAGGTTTGGCTTATATAGTGAATAGAAGATCATTAATGTAAGCTATGCTAGCATTTTTTATTACCAATGCATATAGTACATACAAAGCTGACCGTTGAAAAGAAGTTCCTTTCACTTCCCGTGGGTATCCACCACTTTAAAGTGGTCAGCCAAGCACAGGATAATAAATGAGCTATGTACACATACAAAGAATTATTTTCATGGTGGCAAACCTATGCCCAAACCAACCACAACCAGAAAATCTGTCTCTTGGCATCAATGTATCAAGTTCTTCACTCCAACTGCTGTGCCGTGTGCATCAGCTAATGATTTAGGAAGTGTCGCTAGGAGGATGAAGGGATGAGATACATGATGTGCAGATTAAAATGAGATGTATCCAACTCTGCGTCACTTTTTTTATCTTATTTGTGCATACAAAAAAACTTGACTGGGTAACAATTTGCGTGAGATGTAGGGATCGCGTTCTTACATTTCACGTATACGCAATCAGAAAATGGAGCAGTGCGTCAAACAAAACTTCCACTGACACTTTATTCATGGAAATACATCTCCCTTAATAAAAATCAGCAGCAATAAGCGATATGTTCAAGCGCATCAGGGGTCGTCTTAGAAAACAAAATGTATTCAATCTATAGAAAAGTTGCATAGTGGTTGAAGAAAGGGCTTCTATAAAGTGCAAAACGCCAGTGCAATACTCCGCAAGCGCTTTGCAATGCCATGTTCAGTGGTGGATTTAACTAAAATGGTGCCATTAGGCATTTCCTTGTTGCTCTCCTCCTGTTTCAGCGCCGCCCCATTGCAACGTGACGCCATGTGACGTCCCATTGCCGGCCACGCATGCCGGTCGGAGCTTGCCGGTCGCGCGATCAGCGTTTGCCGGCTGCGCATGTGAACGAGCGGGCTGGCAAGGAGCGATCACACGCATGCGCGGGCGGCAGGAGCCAGTTGCACATGCAGCCTCCAAATTCTGGCGACCTAAAAATGTTGCCGCCTTAGGCCCGGGCCTAATGAGAAATCCGCCACTGGCCATGATGCTTCTTCAGGGGGTGGTGTAACTACATAGACAACACTGCTATCTTAAATACACTCATAATGACTGTGATCCTAGTATACCAAGAGGATACCGTAATTACTGATCATGACAAGAAACAGCTGTGTGTCTATATATTGATGGAACATCTAATCCCACAAATGATATAAAACTATTTTATGATCAAAAACAGATGATATAATACAAACTGCTGAAACTACCATATATTACATAGTGGTTCAATAAGGTATATTATTTATTATTTTAAACACAGATTGTGGCATTAAAATTGACCTTAAATCAAAATGACTGTTCATTCCCTGTGGCGCCTGAGATTTTAGATGGAAAATCCAAAATATCTCTTTCCCAAGTAATGAAGTCAGTGTATTTGTCTCTCTCTTGTTTTTAATCGTTGTCTCTACTCCTATCATATTAAATGTATGTGGAATACCAATATGGCTGTCCAAAAAATGTTTATACTATGGGTAAATTTTTTTTTTTTACGGTATCAGCCATAAATGCTCTAAAAATCGAAATTTCTCATTTCTAATTGTACATCCTACCTACTGCTGCCCACAACTGCAGGTCAGCAAAAAAAAACAAAAAATTTGGCACACAATTAATGCTTTGCCATATCCTAAAAGTCTGTCCTGTAACCGTACTAGAGAATTCCTTTGTATTTGTAAACCTTACATGTCTTACAATGTTCACACTGAAAAACAACTTTGGAATCTCCAACCATTTTTTTCCGTTTTATCCTATTTGGTGATCAGAAATTGTGTAAAAATGGAAACTTTTAATAAACATATTTAGGGATCAGGTCTCAATGTTTGAGTATAGCATTCCTCATATATTTAGATTCTAAGATAGAATCCATAAGGATTCTTACATTTTGGTCATGTTTAAAATCCTTATATGAGTATTTACATTGCCCGGTTTAATATTTCTATCCCACTTATTAGCTTTGACCAACCCCACACTTAGATGTATCGCTTTATAGACTCTCCTAATCTCTCAAACTCTGCAGTGGCCTCTGACAAAAAAACTTTTCTCTCCCCTTGTGTTCCTCCTTAAACATACCAATTGTTCATATGGAATTGCCTTTACAATGTAGTAGGGATGACAGAAATCTGCTTGTAAAATCATATTGTCAGCGGTGAGTTTTCTAAATCATTTAATAAATATATTACCTCTATCATGATACAGGGTAAGATATAAGAAGTTAATGCTAAATTCATTGCACAGACAGAATGCTGAAATCTACTGCATCCTGATGGAGACAGTGAGTCAGAAAGTCCCCAGTTTACATGAACTCAAACTCAAATTACAGTAGATTAATTGTATCTGCACAATTGCAGGGGAAAGAATGGGTGAGAGCAATTATTATGAATACTCTTATTGCAAGACAGACGCACTCAATGCATATTTGGATAAATTAAAAACAGTTTATTGGTATATTATAAGTAAAATACATGGGGTAAAAAGAAAAAGCTACAGACAGCGACACTGAAGGTTGAGCAGTACACAGTGTACCATTAGTAGGTATAGTGGCTAATGTCTGTGTGTAGTGAAAAATTATGTGAACAGAATACTGTAACTCAATTGATCTGTAGCAGCAATGTACTTTGTGTCAATCCAGTGCAGAGCGAACACTAGGTAGTTGTAAGGAAGAATTTCCTCTGATGGTAAGAGTGTGGTTAGACTGTTACTACTCTAAGGAGTAGCAGTTGTTTCATTTAGACGTAGCTACTATCAGAGCTGCACAGTGAGGCCAAGATGTAGGCAGACTCTAGGCTCTAATGTGGGTAAACTGGAGTAGTGGGGTGCTCCATGCAATATACTGGTATGTAACCCCTAGTGTTCTAGCTAGGGTGGTGGAGAACTTGCTAGGTAACCAACCCCTAGTTAACTAATCCCTGGTGACCCTGCCAATATGATGTTGCAGCGGGGTCATAATGGAATAGAAATAATGGTAATATGACAGATATTCTGTTCACAGAATTTTTCCCTACACATAGCCAGTAGCCACCATACCTACTACGGGTATACTGTGTACTGCTCAACCGTCAATGTCGCGGTCTGTTTTTTATTTATTTTATTTTATTTTGACCCTATGTATTTTACTTATTTTGTACCAATACATTTTTTCATTTAACCAATTACGCATTGAGTCCGTCTGGGGTTTCTCTCGCAATAAGAATATTCATTATAATTGTGTTTACCCATTCTTTCCCCTGCAACTGTGCAGATACAGTATATTACCTATGTGTGAGTTTGAGTGCATGTAAACTGGGGATTTTATGGCACACTGGCAGTAGATTTCAACGTTCTCTTTGTGTATACCCCTTCCCCTATTGCACCAATCACACCTTTCTCTATCTAGGAGTGCTGGTATCAACATTGGTTTTTGCTCTTAAATTCATTACACTCCATAGTAAATGTAATGTTAACTAGATTAGCATCAATATAGTTATCAAAACCCTGAAGGTCCAATGCAACTCCTTTTCATACCTTAAAAACATCATCGATGTACCTAGTCCATAGGACAATGGGCCTCATGCAGTAAGCGTTAAGGGAATTATCACCATTTTATAGCCAAAATTGGATTTGAGATTCAGTAAGCGCCGATAAGTGCTTGATTTCGCCAGGTTTCGGAGCCGATTATTTTGTTATGGCCAGTCGGCTGCCGATAAGCCTGTTTTCGCCACTGATCGCCATTTTTTTAAATCGGCTGGATTCAACAAAAAAAAACAGCTTATCGGGGCTGATCGGCACTACGAAATTGAGATGTTATGGCCGATTTCTCCCGCCAACTAAAGTTGGCAGTTTGGACGGGAGAACGATCGCTAAGGCTGCCGGAACGGCACTTAGAAAAAAAAAATCTTCTGTACATCAATGGAGTCAATGGAGCGGGGACGTATAACAGTATAGTACTGTTTACGTTTCATTGCTCACAATACAAAGGGGATTTGCATTACAGTGTGGGGGCATTCCCTGCATTGTGTCACAGCTGACGTGTATTATTTGCATAACATTCTACTTTTACATGTTTTCAGCATTTGCGTGTCACATTACTCATCATGTGATGATGTGTCAAGGGAAAATACTATACTCAACTCTTAAAGGAGAACCTCACATCATATCACACATTTTACTGAACTGACCGACAATTATTTACATGATGTTACACATGTCACACATGTCACACATACACAGTATATTCATGTTCCTTTACATTACACAATGCTTGTAATGTGTCACGCATCTTTAAACGTTCATGTACATCTGTCTTCTCATGTTTACATCTAGGTTTGGGTCCTCCCTATTTTCATGACGTCACTTATTGGACGCTCAATCACATTGCATGTTTACATTGTAACCGTAGCATTACAAGCACTTCAACCTAACTTATACACACATGTACAGTAATTCATCATTGGGACACCTTGTAAACTCATTCTATAGCAACTATCCTCATTACAGAAATGCATGCATATGCACACGACTATTCATTGTTGTCAACATGTCACAATAACATGGCTAATTACACATGTTACACAAAACTTTTCCCACGTCAATCTCAGGCTTTTTGTCTAATTACATGACTGACTGTTGCGTTCACAAGTGTTACATGCATTGCACATTAAACTATTTATTTTCAAGCAATCTTTGTACAAAGCTTCACGTCACATCATTGGCAAATATCATCATTCCCTGCAGAATACACACAACAAATACTTCTAAGAACAACTGCACACAGCTTGCCACAGAAGTACTTTATTATGTTAATGTAACACCTTGCATTTTACTATGTCACCTGACATCATCACATACCTATTTAAAGGACGCACATTACCTGCTCATTCACAGCTACTCATTTCAAAATGTTGAGATTGTTTAGGAGACGGAGGAACATTCTTTTCTATGACATGCTTGATGATCAAGAGAATCATATAGGGCAAGGGAGGGACACACCGAGGGACAGTGACAGGGACAGTCACGCGGATACGACAGGGACAGGGAGAGGGACAGGCCGAGGGACAGGGAGAGGGACAGGAGATCAGAGGAGAAGACAGAGGAGACAAGTTGTGCCTCGTCCGCGTCTGTACAGGGAGAGAACCCTGTTAGATGGGATGAGTGAGGAGGAGATTGTAAGTCGCTATCGTTTGAGTTCAGCAGCAATCTTATCTCTTTATCAGGAGTAAGGGGAGATTTAGATTTTTTCACAGCCAGAGGTCGTGCAGTCCCTGGGCTTGTTAAAATGCTGTGCTCATTACATTATCTTGCTTCCGCGTCATACCAGACAACTGTGGGCATAGTGGGCGGGGTCTCGCAATCTACATTCTCGCGGGCCTTTACCCAGTTTCTCTATGCACTCAATAGACGCGCTAGGAATTATATTCATTTTCCTACAGAGGCAACAGAGTGGCTGGAAGTCAGGACTGGCTTTTATAATATAGCAGGGATACCATCTGTGCTGGGTGCAATCGATTGCACACATGTTGCTTTGATTGCACCTAGTCAGAGTGAGCATGTGTACCGCAATCGTAAGCACTACCATTCACTCAATGTACAGGTGGTATGTGATGCCACGATGAGGATAATGCATGTGGTACCCAAATTCCCTGGTTCCAGTCACGATTCCTCTATCCTGAGGAACTCTTCAGTCTTCCATGCGTTCGAAGAGGGACATTTTGAACATGGTTGGCTGCTGGGTGAGTACACATTTACATGTTATAACACAAAACACATTTTTATTTAGGAATGTTGGCATTGTACAATTTGATCACTAATGTCAGCTTATGTGTGCTCCATTCATTATAGGTGACTCAGGATACGGAATTAGGCCGTGGCTCTTGACTCCGGTGCTAAACCCTCAAACTGAAGCAGAGGAGAGGTACAATGCAGCCCATATATCTACAAGATCTGTTATAGAGAGGACATTTGGCCTACTCAAGACCAGATTTAGGTGTCTGGACAGAACTGGTGGGGCTCTTCTATACAAGCCTCAAAAAGTGTCTGATATTATCCTTGCCTGTTGCATTTTGCACAATGTTGCACTCAGGCACAATGTACAATCAGACCTAGCTGAGCCTTTGGTAGACGAGCATCCCACCCATGTAGCTGCTGAAAATGAACAAACAGCCAGTGGTGGCCAGACACGCCAGAATCTCATCAATTCATTTTTTTCTTGTAAGTAAAAACATATATGTTCCTAGTACTACTTTTATAGTTTAATTATGTTATATTAACAATAATGTTTCTTTATATAACCTTCTGTTAGGACACAGATGAATATGGGTTGCACACCTTTCTTTTCTCTGCTGTGTGCACAAAGGGATGTGGCACCGGTATGTTATTGTTGCACAGGTTATATAATCCCTCTTCAATTGTACTTTAGTTGTGTGTATGTGAATACAACTGGGGTAACAAAGCACTAATATTTTAGCATTGTGTTGTTCCTTATGCAAACACAATACACATAGTATGGCCATAGTCATTCATTCTTCTAGTATGCTTACCTACAATGTTATTGGTGCAGTGTAACATGTACATCCATATGATGTGTACACCAGCCTGCTTTACATTTTGAATGTGATTAAATATACATGGTGTTGCACATTTAACACCAAATACACACTTTGCTGTGTTGCTTACGGTACTGAAGATGGCATGTCAATGTTTACAATTTATATATTGTTCCTTTGCATTATAGGTATATCTCCAGTATGACTGATCATGGTATGTATATTTGCTGACATCTCTCATAAGATGTGCCTACCTCAATCTTCCTATAATTATTTTAAGTAAAAACACAACATATTGGTTTAAAGACAAATGTCATATACATGTACTTTCTGTATCATGTATATGCATTTAGCTACTCTTGAGCTTTCATGTGCATTGTATTAGACAAGGATTACTCCCATTTCATCACATTTTATGTATGTTTCCTTATAAATTCCATTCATGTAATATAGAGGTGTTTGGAGAAAAGGGGATAACTGTACTTATTTGTTTACTTACGGGAGCTCATTCATCACGGATGAAATTGACTGATCATAACACTCCATGCATGAATGCCTGTAATCACAACAATGCGTACTACATCTTATATTTAGCAAAGTTGGTGTTTTTTTAATGCTAGGAATTAATAGTCAACATTAATTTAAATTTGTGACATGTGTATGTATAAGTCACACGTGTGTGGATGTGTCCTACATGTACCAAGTGTAAAACTGTTAACAGAAAACACAATTTTGTTGCAAATGTTACTGTCATTTAGCATTTCTAATTTACCTATATGACAATGTTGGTAATATTTTTGCTATATAAATCACGTCACTTCATCATTATCATGATGATAATTATCAAGTATTCTCACAATTGTAACGTCAATCACGTGCACATTAGCATAGACACACTTTTTAAGACAACTGTTTGTGTCTGTATCAATTTGTGTAGGATCCATGTATAACACCGACAAATGATAACACCAGCTTTATTATGGTAGCTTATATCATCATATTGACTATACTATGTATTTTTAGAAAGTTTAATAAACACAGTAAACTATAGTTAGTTAGGTTAATGAAATATACACAGAAACGTACTTCATTACATGATGTTGATGTCATATTCAGAACATCATGCATTGTAGGGGACCACAACATCTGGCCAATAACATTAATTGCTACAGTCCCAAACCATTTTATCAACATACCCATGTAACAAGAGATTTTTAACAATAAAGGGCTAGTTGGTTGTAAGTGTCCTTTACATTGGGAGAAGGAGTGGCTCAGTGAGTAAAGACACACACTGGCACTGAGAGTTTGAAGCAGGGGAGTCTGGTTCAATTCCTGAAGCCTGAAAAATGTGTCTGTAAAGCGCTGTGTACAACTAGCAGCGCTATACATGAACATGCTCATATTATAATTATTATTATTATTATTATTATTATTATTGTTACATAGTTTCGACAGTCATACGTTCCATTACACAATAGAATACACAAATGTGTTAGCAGAGTGGGAATGGTTGTTATATATAAAACACACCATGCCATAAAATGATAGTAGTCATTAAAGAACACTCAATAAAAATTCATGAGGCACTATTTTGCAACATCATTATGTTAATTAAGTGCTTATGCAATATAGGCATAAGTGTATCACATTTTTAATTGTTTGTTAATAAGCGCTGCAAGCAATATAAAATTAGTTCCATATGTAGCATAGTAGTCGGTGGCTCCTCCTCACAATCATCTCATATAAAGGTAGACTCTTCAGAAATCATACATTGATCTGATTGTATCTTCCCCGACATCTCTGAAATACAGCAAACACATGATGGTCAAAGATGGCACCTTACTATATATGTATCCGTGACAACGCGTTACACAGCTCTATATGATTGTGTACATACACACGTCACTCACTTATATGTTAGAACTACAAGTGTACATCAGTATGTAATGTTTCTTTAAATTTGTAGCAGGCATAACTATGTATATGATGTGAACGTTGCCTGTATACTGAAAAATGTGCGCGCACATCTTAGTGTGCGCACGCACTTCACGCTTGGCTGCACTAACTGTTTGCGCATGCGCAAAACAAAGCGTACGTTGTGCGTTCAATACATCTTGAAAATATCATTAAACATAAAATCTTTATTTCAAATACAATGAATACGAAACTACATTCGTTCTAAACGAGTACATCTGTATTCTTTTTAAACAGACGTGTTTGGACAGAAAGGACGGCCGATAACACAATGCGCAAATGCAATACGTGTGACGTCATGTTAAACCAGCGTGAAACGCACGCTAACACTCCTCCCACTCAATTAACATTCGGCTAACGCCCAGTTGACGCCTACAAACACTGAGCCGCACACATGACACACTGCAGTTACCGTTACTATAACAAAACATGACAGCCAATAGGCTTTGAGGCGCGCACGTCGCTTGGGGGTGGGACTTACATCCGTAATCCTTTTTAAGGACGCCTTGGGCCATGACAAGGGTCCCACGTCATACGTGGTGGACCCGCTTTTAAATGTTGTAGATGTAGCATGATAACAAAACAGGTATGTGTTAGAGTTATGGTAAAATGTTGCTAATATGTTTAAAGTGATAGGAAAGTACGTATATTTATTCCGTCAGCAATGTGTACTACTCTTTCAGGTTCTACTATATTGTATTCGGAAACAATTTGTTTGTGATCGCTACATGTTATGCAGTCTGCTATGTTACGCTGTATCCACGCATTGAAAGGGAAAATGGTGGTTAGAAAAAAAAAAAAAATTTAAATGCAGAGTCAACTCATAACGGTTGTTATATTTACCATTCTTCTAGAATTAACTCTTCGTCTGGCTGCAACTGGTCGCTCCAGAAATGCAAGGCTTTTTCATCCACGCTTGACCCACCCGCTGAATCCAGTATGACACACATCTCCTCCATGAAGCGCTCATAGGAATCGCCACTGCTTTCTTCAAACAATTGGTCGGGAGGTATGTTCATTTCTTCGGGTACCCATTCCAATGCATTTTCAGCTGAAAGGCTTGGTACATAATCATAGTAGTTATGTTCTTGTACAATGTGGGTTTCAGGAATGGAGGGTGCAGATATTGCAGCAGGTATCGATTCACACGGAACAGTAGTAGCGGATCCATTGCTATTGGCATTAGGAATAAATATGCCTTTAACCACAATATATGTGCCTTCTTTCACGGTGAAATGTTTTTCTTTGGCAATCTTCCAGAAACCATAGTTGTGTTCTAGCTTATCCTGCACACGTTCAAAAAAGTCATTAGTTGATAAAGTGAATCTTATTGAGGAATTAAAATTGCGCGCATGCCGACGGTTTTGGAAATAAGGATATTTTGCTCGAATCAAATCATAGATTTGGCGTGTGCTTGCTTGGTGTCCGCAAGTTGATAAAATTGCTTCTGTTACCATGTATTTATAACCTAAATTCGGATTCATAATTTTCACCAATTCATCAGCCATTGCAGATTAGCACAAAAGATGTGTGCAGGTATCTGTTCTTTGCTCATCAAAATGAAACTGCTCAATGGCTAACAAATTGCTGTGTTTCCTTTTCAAGGTCAACAAAAGTATAAACTGTAACTCCTTATTTCAAACGCCAATTGGATTTCTAGTTTTAATTGCTTGAACATTTGTGGATTGTGATAGCCGCATGTGGGACAAACATGTATCCTTTTTTTATCTCGTTTCTGAAAACATTACTACACTTTTCATTCAGTAACATTGAGTTTTCTTGCAAAATAACAAAGAGCACTGTGTGAAAATAGTGCTTAGACAGCCATATCAGTAAATACACACACCTGCAAAATGAAATGTTTTTTTCCCACATACATTTCTGTGTGTATTTGAAAGTCTGGTTAAGTCCCTGTCTGCATGAGTTTAAATACGTGTGTATCTATATATATATAAATATATCTCTCTCATAAATATATATATATATAAAGTGTATATTGTACTATATGTATATTGTGTGTATGTGTATGTGTATGTGTATATGTATATATCTTATACTATATTAGTGAAAGCACTGTATGCCTGCATGCATGCCTGCCTGCCTGGATGTCCGGTGTCACTAGGGGCAATCTCATTGGTCCCTTGGCCCGCCCGCCCCCGCACACCTCTCATTGGCCTCACACACACACACCACCCCCTTGGCCCGCCCCCCACACCTCTCATTGGCCTGAGGCGGAGTGACGGGCCAAAGGTGTATACACACACACACACACACACACACACACACACACACACACACACACACACACACACACACACACACACACACACACACACACACACACACACACACACACACACACACACACACCGCTCCCCGCTCCAAATCACCTCTCCCCGCTCCAAATCACCTCTCCCCCCTCCAAATCACCTCCCCCGCTCCAAATCACCTCTCCCCCCTCCCCGCTCCAAATCACCTCTCCCCCCTCCCCGCTCCAAATCACCTCTCCCCCTCCCCGGCGGCATCACCTCTCCCCCTCCCCAGCGGCATCACCTCTCCCCCCTCCCCGCTCCAAATCACCTCTCCCCCTCCCCAGCGGCATCATCTCTCCCCCTCCCCAGCGGCGCTCAAACTGAACTCTCCCCCTCCCCAGCGGCATCACCTCTCCCCCTCCCCAGCGGCGCTCAAACTGAACTCTCCCCCTCCCCAGCGGCATCACCTCTCCCCGCTCCAAATCACCTCTCCCCGCTCCAAATCACCTCTCCCCGCTCCAAATCACCTCTCCAGTACCCCCGGCGGGGGAACAGGCAGCTGCCACGCGGCGCGTAAGATGGCGGACCCCCTTCCTCCCTCGCGGCGCCGAGTCAGACGGTGGCGGCGCCCGGAAGTACAGGTAGGTGTCGCTCCCTCACCTCCGGCGCCAAACGGAACTGAGAAAGGGCGCATCAACAGAGACGTGTGTGTGTGTGTGTGTGTGTGTGTGTGTGTGTCACTGTCCACTGCCCCCCCTCCTGTCCACTGCCCCCCCTCCTGTCCACTGCCCCCCCCTCCTGTCCACTGCCCCCCCCTCCTGTCCACTGCCCCCCCCTCCTGTCCACTGCCCCCCCCTCCTGTCCACTGCCCCCCCCCTCCTGTCCACCCCCCCTCCCCCTCTCCTGTCTACTGCCCCCCCTCCTGTCCACTGTCCGTCCCTCCTGTCCACTGTCCCCCCCTCCTGTCTACTATCCGTCCCCCCCTCCTGTCCCCCCCTCCTGCCCCCCCTCCTGTCCCCCCCTCCTGCCCCCCCCTCCTGTCCCCCCCTCCTGCCCCCCCCTCCTGTCCCCCCCCTCCTGTCCACTGTCCGTCCCTCCTGTCCACTGTCCCCCCATCCTGTCCACTGTCCGTCCCCCACCTCCTGTCCACTGTCCGTCCCCACACCCTCCTGTCCACTGTCCGTCCCCACACCCTCCTGTCCACTGTTCGTCCCTCCCCTCTGGGGAACACGGAGAAAGAGGGAGAGAGAAGGGAGCGGGAAATTTTACTCACGGGCAACGCCAGGTCTCTCTCCCCCTCGCCGCTACAACTCACCTCTCTCCCTCTCCGCCGCCGCTCCAACTGGAACAGATGGCGGCGCCCGGAAGGACCCCCTTCCTCCCTCGCGGCGCCCAGTGAGAAGATGGCGGCGCCCGGAACTACAGGTAGGTGTTACGTGTGTCGCCCCCCCCACTTCTCCCCCCCCCACTTCTCCCCCCCCCCACTTCTCCCCCCCCCCACTTCTCCCCCCCCCCCACTTCTCCCCACCTCTCCCCCCCCTCACTGACTGCCGCACGCACACACTGACTGACGCGCACACAAACCCTGACTGACGCACACACGCACGCACACACTGACTGAGGCACACACTGACTGTGTGTGCGTCAGTCAGTCTGTGTGTGTTTGTGTTTCTGCCTCAGACTCACTGACGCGCGCGCAAACACACAGTGACTGACGCACACACGCTACATGAAGCTGTAAAGGAGGGAGGGAGGGAGGGGGGGACTGGATTGATGTGAATGGGGGACAAACAGAGAGAGGGGGGAGGAGAGAGAGAGGAACGGGAACATTACATCCCGGGCAACGCCGGGTCTCTCAGCTAGTATATTATATATATAAAAAATTAAATTTTTTTTTTTTTTTTTATATACTGTATATATTATATATATATATAAAAATTTTTTTTTTTTTTTTTTTAAATATTGCTGGAGTACACACAACATATTGATGGCAGTAAGTAGGCCTTGTATGAAACCTATTTAAATGGTGATAAACATGAGTGAATTAAGTAATAAACATTTGTTTGCGCCCAATAATGTTAGAGGCTCACACTTAGTATAGTTCTCAAACATTAGGCCTGTATTATTTAAATACTGTGTTTTCACAAGGAAGCATGAAGTGTATATTTTTTGTAAATACATCTATACCAGTTTAGATAGTACTATATATACATACACACACACACACACACACACACACACACACACACACACACACACACACACACACACACACACACACACACACACACACACACACACACACACACACACACACACACACACACACACACACACACACTGTGTGTGTGTGTGTGCATATATGCATACATACTACATATATATTAGTATAAATTCAGAGATGTTCTTGAAACAAGAACACATAAATGATTAAAGGACAACATTACAATGGCCAGCAAAGGTAAGTAATATTTAACACAAAATCCTGCTGTACACGTACAAGAAAGATGTTTGCAGTTAAATAGGTACTTTTATAATTGCATGTGAATAATATGCAGATGCAATGATTACATCAAGTAACACACCCAAATGCAATGTTTTGCTGCAAAGTCAATGGCAGCTTCTCTAAACTTAGCAACTGGCTCCTGGTGGACCATTACTGAACAGACGATTAAAACATAATTATTTATAACACTATTCATTAATTAGGAGTGTTAACATTTCCAAAACTTCACGTGTACAAGAACATATTTGAAAGTTTGGAAACAACACACTCTTCAGCATACATACAATATTAATTAGATAATCTGAAGTCAACAAAACAAGGCCAAAGACATATTTTGTGAATTAGAACATTTATTTTTTTTGTTCCTTTTGAGACTGAGTAACAGGCCTGCTTGTTGTCTCTTGAATTTTCCTTTTTCGTTTGCCACCAACTTTAGCTACAACAGAGCCACTTTGAGTGGCCTCTGGCACTTCTCGGGCAGGGCTTGTGGCCAGTGAGTCACCTACAGGGCTTTTGGGCAGTGATTCACCTACAGGGCTTTTGGGCAGTGATTCACCTACAGGGCTTTTGGCCAGTGATTCACCTACAGGGCTTTTGGGCAGTGATTCACCTACAGGGCTTTTGGGCAGTGATTCACCTACAGGGCTTTTGGGCAGTGATTCCCCTACAGGGCTTTTGGGCAGTGATTCCCCTACAGGGCTTGTGGCCAGTGACTCACCGACAGGGCTTGTGCCCACTGACACATGTGAGCAAGTTGGTAGACACTGCACAAGTGATGGTTGGTCTGTTTCATTTGTGTCTTTTGTTGTTTTTGACCAAAAACTGGTCAGTAGTAACTGCTTGTGTTTTGTTTTTGTGGGCTCCTTTGTAGGTGTCAGCTGCTGATTTTGTACAGATGGCAGCGGTAGTATGTCGTCAGGAACCTGCACAGCAATGTCTGCTACTTGACCGGTAACATTTGGACCTGGTGAATGAAGATCAGAAGCATGTGGTGAAAACTGACCAGCATGAACAGATCCTGCCTGTGAGCTGTTCAAGTTGAATTGTGGTACATTCGTCATTCTCAAGTAATTAGCTTGTGTTTGCTGAACTACTAATGCTTCGAATGAGGTGTTGATTTTTTGCAACTGTTTCGGCACTTCAATGAAGACTCTGTGGAGATGTGCCAATTGTGAAACTGTTTCTTCCTGCAGTGCAATCATCCTTTCCAGCACTGTCATGAGGTCAGAATGGCGACGATTTTCTGCTTCCACAATTTTTCCCTCAGAAGCTACAATTGCATCGTATGTCGTATTTGCTGGACGATTTGGCGGTAAAACAGTTTCAATTGGAACGTCTTCATGGTCACTTGCTTCTATTTGTGTGTCTATGGCGGTGGCGTCATCATCATCATCATCATCATCATAATCCTCTTCATCATGTTCTACAAATAAATGTACACATTATTAAATGGCATGTTAATCTCTGCTGTGTTACTATGTAATTCTACTGTGTCATAAGTAACAACTAACATGTTTCCATACGTTTTATAACCTCACATTAAAAACTACCTTGACTTAAGAATAATGTTTGGACTCAGTATGAAATATGAATGAATGAAAACTTGCTCTAAACTCACAACTCCTACATGATAGTTAACATCAGTAACACAATACATGTTGCCTTACACTTCATTTTCACATACACTAAGTAATCCTATTTAAAGAAGATGTGCTAAACAAATAATGAACATGACAACATAACATATAGAAGAGCACATATTATATGGCCACCAACTGATACACTCACCTTCTAGGTGTGTTGAGCTGGCTGACCCAGGTGAAGACACTTGTTCCGTCTCAGGTGACACATGTCCTCCAGGGGCAACTATATTTAACAATAACATTAGTTTTACAATTACATGTGTAAATATTGAACAAACAGTTATTGTATGTTCTGTATTTATGAGTACCTAACAGCATCAGTTCCTTTACCCAAAATGTGTGTGTGAAAGTGAACATAAATAGTTGTAATAACAATGTACATGCCTGTGTACTTAGAAGTTTTGAGTTCCCTAACATACTATGGTTCTGCAGTAATGCGTGAGGAAAAATACATTAAATTAGTACATAAAAATCATATGTTGTGTAGTGATATCAGTATCATAATGTACATAACTATCATGAGATGACCATTCACAATGGTTATCATGAAGGTGGTCATATTGCAAAAAGTGTTGTATTTGGTAGAGGATATGTGTGGTACATTAATATAAGATGTGGCACACCTGAATGTGGCTGTGACTCAACAAGACAAGACATGCAGTGTGTGATAATGTGTCGTTGATAGTAGTTCAACTATAGATATGAGTGAACTAATGTGGGACGTACGCTTTGATAAGTAATGAGTTGTTGGGGCATTTAGTAGCTAAAGTGAAGCTTTCAAATGAGTGTGATTAACTTCAGTTGTGCTAGTCAGGTTGTAAGAACGGTATTCCCTTCCCCAAAAAGCCTAATGAGCCACACCTTTCAATTACTTGAAACAGGTGAAAATGGTGTGAACTAAGTTGACCCTAAAATGAGGCTGTAATTAGTGTGTGTGTGCTGAACCCCACCCCCTCTGTTGAAGTGTATGCTGTGATGAGATATTAATTGTAGCTGCTTTAACACAATGGTAGATGAGCTAAATAGTCGTGTGCAGTTTTTAAGTTATGAAAACAATGACATAACATATGATACGTGTGCCTCATTATGCTGTCTGTATATGACTTAAATCAAAAATGGACCTTTTCATTAACAACTATAGATGTGTTAGTGCAAGTGATGTTTGTAGGCCGTTGCATGCAATATATTTGATGCATGCTTAAAATAGGCAGTAATGTCATGTTTGTCGGAGTAAAATAAATAAAATACACAATAATATTCTACATATTTATGTTCTGTACCTGTAGCTAGTAATAATTTCTCATTAACATGTGTTACACATGTGTACTACCCTGTTGTTCCCCATCTTCGCCCACCATCAATTGATTCCACTGCAGCAATGCATTTTGGGAATTCACATGTAAATGAGCACGCAATGGCACGTGCTATATTAGTTACTGCTTTTAGTAGGACTACAACATATATGTCTATTTAGATATATATATATATACAGAATCAGACATATACATATATAGATGCAGGTATGCTTAAATTGTGAAGACAGTATAAAAAGCAGTGTAAATATGCAAAATAACTGTAAGCAACGACACGCCTAGTACATTAATATTTCTCACCTGGTGGAAATTGTGAGGGATAAATTCCAATATCACGGTCACCAGGTAAGCCTTCCACGACGACGGGAAGTAATTTTCCCCGAAGCAGCTCCTCCAATGGACTTAATATGAGACGTTGTGGTGTCGGGCCACCTCCAGTGCCAGTAGCATGCACGCGTTGGTGTTGTATTTTCTTTTTCAATTTGGACCTAATATCATCAAATCTCTTGTGACAACTCCGCTTGTCCCTCACATGATTCCCACACGCATTGACACCAATGACTATTGTGTCCCACATTTCTTTTCTGCTTGCTGAACTTGTCCGCCCTTGAAAAACATATAAAATATATGAGGTAAATTAATAATAATAGAAGCACCAGTTTCCTACACTGCTAGCTGTTCCAAGAGATAGCAAACATGCTGTTTTAGGTGTAATATGTGAAGCACATGAGCATTCACTACTAAACCTATACATGTAAGCAAGCTTGCATTCATATTGTATGCAGTTATGGCAAATTGACCGCCTGTGTTTAGTTGTCCTTGTAACGCATGATAAAAAGCTGTGTTTCCAGACTAATTAACATAGAAAGATATTGTGAACCCATATTTGCATATGAACAAAACTCAGATGACCTAGGATCACATGTATTTGATTAATAAATGTAAAGGTACACTTACCTAGTAAATGTCCATATATACTGTCATAGTGCTCCAGAATCCCAGTGACAAGAGCTCTATTTTCCTGGTCATTGAAGCGAGGATTACGTGGCTTCTCCACACGTTTCTTCCGAGCAGGTTTAGGGTCAGAGCTTGGCTGGTGCTGACTGGACTCTCCATGTTCCAATGGAAGAGCCTCCAAAAGCTGCCCACCAGCAAGCACGCCACCACCATCCACCCCATCAGCAACTGCGCCACCAGCAGCACTCCCAGCACCAGCACTCCCACTCCTAGCACCAGCACTCCCACTCCTAGCACCAGCACTCACACTCCTAGCAACAGCACTCACACTCCTAGCACCAGCACTCCCAGCACCAGCACTCCCACTCCCAGCACCAGCACTCCCAGCACCAGCACTCCCACTCCCAGCACCAGCACTCCCACTCCCAGCAACAGCACTCCCACTCCCAGCAACAGCACTCCCACTCCCAGCAACACCACTCGCAGCACCAGCACTCCCACTCCCTGCAACACCACTCGCACTCTCAGCAACATCACTCCCCTGAACAGTACGTTCACTCCGACGCGTACTCGCACGAGTAGCACTCCCACTCCCACCAGCATCACTCTTCCCACGCTTTGCGGGCATACTTCCAGCACTCACAAAAAACAGACAAGAAATGTACAGCCAATCACACGAAACACTTCCACATATAAAACAAGACAAAGATGTAAACAAAACAACAATGGACAAAGCTCACCCAATACACAACAAGTCTCTCAGTCAATATGCAAATCTTCAAACAGCCAGCTCTGTGCGTCTCTCTCTCTCTCACTCCCAACAAAACAGAGAATGATTAGCAGTACACGTTGCCTTTAAATATGGCGCGCAATCCAAAACATGCTTGTTTCGCCTGATTCAGCAAGATTTGTGATTGGGCAACCTAACAGCACCCCGCCACGCACGCCGATACACCTGTGTGTGATCGGCTAATCATCGTGAGAGTGGGCGGATTTGTTTTCGGGTTGATTTTGAATGTATTCGGCACTTACTGCATACGGAGAGGAAAAATCGCCAATAACATGACTAATCGGTAAGATTGCCGATTTCACATAATCGACGCTTACTGCATGAGGCCCAATGTCCTCATGGTATGAATTGTTATTAGTAAAGATACATTTCTCCTCCCACATAAGCATAATGATGTGAGCGTACGCCAGGGCTGTGCCCTTACATTGGGAATAATATTCATCTTGGAAAATCCTACAATTATAGGACAAGATACATTTCATGACTTCCATTAAAATAATGAATTGGTCTTTTGAAATATTTGTTTGTGAGAAAAATGTATAACAAGCTTCCAAGCCATCTACATGGTCACTGATTGAATATAAGGACTGAAGTCCAAAATTACCCATATATAGGAATCCTCCCATTTCTTTACTTCTACCGGTAATTTAGCAATAATTGTCCCTTTATCTTTTAAAGTCGTTGGAGTTTTTTTGTACAATTTTTTCGAGGTATACATTAACATACTGGCTCAAACCCAACATAAGTGACCCAACACCTGCCAGTATAGGGAGCCCTGGAGGGTTAGTTTGAAATTTTGGAACAACATAGAAAAATGGATTTACTGGATTTTCTCTCCAAATAAATTTCAGTTCCTCACTGTTAAAAAATCCCATGTCAAACACACCATTAAGCATCAATTCTCCTGATGCTTGATTCACTAGTTTACTGTTAAAAGCATATATTGAAGTGCCTATTACCCTTGATGGAAATGTGAGTGCTTTTTGAGAGATTTCTACATTTTCATTTTTGTTGTGTATTTGACATAATACACCATATACAGTACTTACTTTTTTGTCATTTTAATGGGTTAAAAATCTACACTCCTCACAACATCGAAGATACATTCCTACAAGGACTACCAAGATGGTGCACATTGGGTTTTGAAGTGAGACTTTATTATCACTATTTTATATCATGTGTGATATATTTTTTTATAGACACATTATATCACATGTTAATTGCACACTGGCAGCAAGTGTATTATGCACTAGCCTCAATTAGTTAGTTGCAAGTGCTATTAGTGTCACTGCTTTATATTTTATATTATTACTGCACTCTTTGTATTTGACTGTCACTTTGAAAAGTCACTAATCACATTCATCTGTATGTATATGTATTTTTACTAATGATATTGATAGACAATTGTTGAAATACATACGATAATAATTTTTCACATTAGGTGTTCAAATATTCAAATTTTAGGAATTGAAGGAGCATCCTATTAGCTATTTGATTTCAATAATTATGGTAGCACAGTACCAAATGCAATGAACACTTATTCCCAGTGTGAATCACATCCCTCCTGCACATATATATATAGCATACAGTTGTATTTACATTTGCATATATATATATATATACATACATACATACATACATACATACATACATACAAAACCATGAGGCATTACCACGGGGTGCACTGAAGGCTAGGAAGACCTCTATCGTCATGCAGGGAGTACAACCAGGACTCTGAGATTACTTCTACCATATTGTGGGCTTTGTGCGCACTATTACAGTTTTTTCTAGTATAGAAGTGTTGTGATGTGGACTTTTGCTCACATTTGAGTGTTTTGAACTTTCCTCTGCAGGGAAGCACCATAAGCAATTTGTTTGTGGGAACGGGCCAGAGAGGCTCGAACATGTTTCCCCCCTGAATTATATTTTGAGGAATTCTCATAGAGATTGTTTTAATACTACTTATTCTAAATAACTATACAGGTAAGTACTAATAAGAGCAAATATCGTAAAGAGCAAATAGCTCTTACTGACTCTTAGCTCTTGCTGATGTAGCCAGGCTCCCCTCGCACGCATTTGTTGTTGTCGGGTGGGAGGGTTGCAGCAGGGCTGGGAACGCTCCGGTATATCGGATATCAGGGCGCCGCCATGTTGAGGGTTGGCGCAGGCGCAGAAGGTGTGGAGCTGGTGGGGAGCAGGAGGTCGCGCATGCGCGGGCATAGTTACCAAAGCCCGCGAAGGAGGAATAGTTCCTATAGGGTGGAACATAGGGAACTACGAGTCCCAGCAGTCACCGCGAGACCATGTGATGCCAGGGAACCAATCGGGTGGTTAGGAAGGAAGGAAGGGAGATATAGGGTCGGAGGGCATGCACGTTGTTCAGAGCTAGCGGGAGGAGGAAGGAGACGGAGCTCCAGGTGTAGGGAGGCATTCAGCCCCTACCTAGGCCTTATACCCCAGGCCCAGTTGGGCACTGAGTCCTCGTAGAGTGGAGCAGAGATAGGGACTGGCCCTAGACAGGTTCCGGTTCCCCTTATTGTGCCGTTCAGTGATCACTTAAAGAGACAGTGTCTGCCTAGCAGGAGGTCTGGACTCAGACCCTGCTACTGTTGCTGCAGTTTGTCTGGGTGGGATCGCCCCGGACGCCTATGGTTGGATCCACATCGCATGTGACCCTTTGTGAAGATCCTTGGCAGGCCCGGGTACTGGAGTGCCCGGCAGGTACTCAACAAGTGCACCAACTATATCACCATGTATACAGGACATAGTGGCTGCGCAGTCACCCATACATATTCGTTATCTCACTTGAGGGTGGGGGACACATTGTGTTGGGACTATTGGACACAGGGTGGGATCACCCGGTGAAGGAGGGGGCAGAAGCGTCCTGCGAGACGCAGTAGATAGTGCCTCCTCTAGGGAGAGACACCTGTTAATATAAATATGCCTATGCAGACAAGTAAAGTCATTTGGTTGTTTCTATGCTGTGTGTGTGTGTATTGATTTAGTGTCCTGCGAGGAACCACTCCCCCTCTGGTGGGAGCCATCGCAGGTGGAGGCGCTGCACCAAATACGAGGTATTATCTATTATTATGTGTGCCCCAGGCTCTCCGTGGCGGAGGCTTAGGACCTGTGAGCCTACAGGTTACACAGCATATGGTAGCGGTCTATGTTCACTAGGAAACAGGGCTACACTAATAAGAGCAAATAACCTTATGGACTAAATAGTGGGGTTTACACTTCGTATATATATACACACAGCTTTGGATTTATATGAGATCTAACTATATGTTTTTGTCTTGGACATGTATGTGGACATTTCATATATTATCTGCGATTAGATTCTCACGTTTTTTCAAAAACTGTCAATAATTGTTATTAATGTTATTATTATTTGTATTTTTTATTTAATTTTAAGCACTATCACACCTATGATTTTATTACAATTTCTGTCTATTATCCTAAGCATCTAAAGCATTATACACCTTACACTGGGGTGTACCTACCTACCTATCTACCTAGCGCACCCCCCAAGCACCCAGGTGCACGCACACCAGTGCAAACACTTTTCTTTTTCGCTCTATAGTAAGTAATGATCTTCATTTGTATTATTAACTAATCGGCATAGGGCTATATTTACTTAGCAATGCTATTCCATAAGATACCTTCCAGCATGACTCATTAAATATAGCACTTTACAGTTCATTTCAATTGGCTGTAAGGTAAGGTGTCTTCTGGCACTGGAAGATGTCATATGAAGTAGCACCTCATATTAAATATGCCCCCTAATGTATTTTAATGCAATTGAAATATCAGAGTAGGTTTTCTTTCAAGGTCATTACCACTTCAACTAATCCCATGAAAATGAACATGCATACATATAGACAGTAGCTGAGCATGACTCCTACAAGGCAGTGTGCATCTTCCAATTCACTGCCTAATGATTCCCAGTGTGGCTCCTGATGTTTTTCAAATAACAATAGAAAACCAAGTGGGGGGATGGATCTTCCTATTGATTATTTTCCTGTTGATTAGTGAAAAGATGGCATGGCAAAAACATAACATAAGCAATTAATTTACATACTTTAACGTTCAGCGATCCCCTTGGTTAACTCTTTTTATCTAGAGGTGAAGTCTGGTTTTAAACAGGGGTTGCTCTATGGAAAATTGTCCAATTCAAGAGACATTTTATTATTTACAAACAGGCATTTTTCTGTTTTCCAAGATGGCAGCTCCTTGTCTCCCAGGCAATGGTAGGAAATTGTTACTGCCTGACTCAGTGGTAGCTTTCCATCATTGGCCACTGGAGAATCCCAAAAGTGTCAGGACAATAGGGTTCAATATCCTGTGATTGGTTGAGCTCCCAGTGGTAAAACAGGGGCAATTTGCTCTTTGGGGTTTCTCTTGGTTTTATGTTAAAGTAAATCCCTCACAAATGGGCTAGTGCTGCTTTAAAATGGATCTGTGCCTGTTGGAGTACAGTGATACTCAACATCAATTTATAAGACACAGGCCCACATTTGCTCAACCGTTTAGCAAATGTGGCCCTGTCTCTTATAAATTGATGTTGATTATCGCTGTACTCCAACAGGCACAGGTCCATTTTAAAGAAGCAGTAGCCCATTTTTTCTATTTTCCAAGATGGCAGCTTCTTGTCTACAAGACAATGGTAGGCACAGGAGATTGGGGGAATGGACCTACAGCGCATAGGAGAGATAAAAAGAAAAAAGAGAGACCACAGTGCACTCTGAATAAAGTACAATGGAGCTCTACTATAGAATCTCACTTACCGAATAATAAATGAAAAAGCGCAGAAGAATGAGATCTTAGCTGTTCATATGTTTTCCTGAAAAGATCCACTTCAGTTAGGCTCCCTTCACAATCCAACTGCTGGGCTCACCACTATTCAACAGTTTTGTCCCAGATTTGTTCAGAGAGATAATAAGATAAGGAAAAGAGAGAAGAATTTATTATATAGCACATAAAAAAGGATATGTTCCACAGCTTGGCTCAGCACACGTCAGAAAGCAGTTCCTCTGAAATTGTTAAATCACCTTAACAGATTATCCTGCATATTTATTTATTTATTTATAAAATATTTTACCAGGAAGTAATACATTGAGAGTTACCTCTCGTTTTCAAGTATGTCCTGGGCACAGAGTTAAGACAAATACATGGTTACAAATACAGTTACATAAATGAACAGGGTATACATTATATACAAGACATTGCATGCACAGTTAAAGATAATATATATTATGGGCGTATGAAACAGTTACAGACCAGGTTAAAATGTGTGACAGCCTTAGATTTGAAAGAATTTAAACTGGTGGTGGATGTGAGAGTCTCTGGTAGGTTGTTCCAGTTTTGGGGTGCACGGTAAGAGGAGGAACATCCGGATACTTTGTTGAGCCTTGGGACCATGAACAGTCTTTTGGAGTCTGATCTCAAATGATTGGTGCTGTATGTGGTAGGGGTGAGGAGCTTGTTCAGGTAGCTGGGTAGCTTGCCCATAAAGAATTTGAAGGCAAGACAGGAAAGATGAACTTTGCGCCTAGACTCGAGTGATGACCAATCTAGTTCTTTGAGCATTTCGCAGTGATGTGTGTTATAGTTGCATTGGAGAACAAAATGACAAATTGAATTGTAGAGGTTGTCAAGTTTGCTAAGGTGGGTTTGAGGTGCCGTGCCATATACTATGTCTCCATAGTCAATAATTGGCATTAGCATCTGCTGTGCGATACGCTTTCTCACCAGGAGACTTAGGGAGGATTTGTTCCTGTAAAGTACCCCTAGTTTGGCATAGGTCTTGGTTGTCAGGGTATCAATGTGCATCCCGAATGTTAAGTGGGAGTCAAAAAATATGCCCAGGTATTTAAAACTAGTGACAGGGGTTAGGGTGGTGTTAGCGTTGGTTCTAATCTGGAACTCAGTCGCTGGAAGCTTTAAAAATTTAGTCTTGGTCCCGAATACCATTGTTACAGTCTTGTCAGTGTTTAAAAACAGTTTGTTTTGGGAAATCCAGTTTTCGAATCTCAATAAGTCAAACTGAAGTATGTGTTGAAGGTCAGAGAGGCTATGGTTGTGTGCATATAGGATTGTGTCATCTGCATACATGTGTATTGAGGCTTCCTGACAAGCTGTGGGAAGATCATTGATGAACACTGAGAAGAGTAGGGGCCCCAGAACAGAGCCTTGTGGGACACCACAGGTGATATCCAGGGGTTTGGAGTTAGAGCCTGAGATGGACACATGTTGGGATCTACCTGATAGTAGGACTGAAACCAGTTTAAAGCATTCTTCCCTATTCCAGAGCTCTGGAGTTTGTTAAGCAGGATAGCATGATCAACAGTATGAAAAGCCTTTTCAAAATCTAGGAATACTGCACCAGTGAGTTGTCCCCGTTCCATTCCACACTGGATTTCATTGCAAAATTTTAGCAGGGTAGTTATGGTGGAGTGTTTGGGGTGAAAGCCAGATTGGAATTGGCTAGGGAAATTTGTATAGTAGTCGCTTAATTGGGAGTGGACACATTTTTCCATGACTTTGGATAGAATTGGGAGAAGTGAGATTGGCCTGTAGTTTGAGACAGTGTTTTTATCCCCACTTTTGATGATTGGGACAACTCTGGCAGTTTTCCAGGTCTTAGAGATATGGCCTGCAGACAGGATAGAGTTGACTATGGAATCAATTGGTTTGGCAATGGCTGGGGCACCAAGTCGTAGGAACCTAGATTGTAGTAAGTCAGGTCCACATTGGCTGCTTAGTTTTAGTTTGAGGAGCGCTTGTGTAATCTCCTCTTCGGATACTGGGCCAAATTGAAAAATGTGGGCAGTGTTGGGAGGGGGTGGGGCTATTTGGGTACTCCCAGGATGAGATTCAGGTTTGGGGTTTGGGCTGAGTTTCACTAATAAGTTAGTGGCACACCCCACAAAGTAATCATTGAATGCATTTGCAATGTCAGTGGGGTTTGTCAGAGTAATATCCCGCCTAGTGATATTACGTGGTTGTTGATGGTTAGAAGGCTGGAATATATTGTTGATAACCTTCCAGAAGTTAGCTGGGTTTGATGTATTCTGGTGGAGATTGTCAGGGTAATATTGTGCTTTTGCGTGCCTTGTTTGCCTTGTGCACATGTTCCGCAGGCATCTGTATTGATTGAGATCCTTGGGTACTCCCAGGATGAGATTCAGGTTTGGGGTTTGGGCTGAGTTTCACTAATAAGTTAGTGGCACACCCCACAAAGTAATCATTGAATGCATTTGCAATGTCAGTGGGGTTTGTCAGAGTAATATCCCGCCTAGTGATATTACGTGGTTGTTGATGGTTAGAAGGCTGGAATATATTGTTGATAACCTTCCAGAAGTTAGCTGGGTTTGATGTATTCTGGTGGAGATTGTCAGGGTAATATTGTGCTTTTGCGTGCCTTGTTTGCCTTGTGCACATGTTCCGCAGGCATCTGTATTGATTGAGATCCTTGGTAGTGCCAGTTACTTTGTAGCTTTTCCACAAGGTATCCCTGAACTGGTAGAGTGCTATAAGGTCAGTTGTAACCCATGGAAGGTGGGCCCCCCGTACCCTTATTTTGCGTAGTGGAGCATGGGTATCGCAGAGTTTTAAGAACTCGGATTGGAAATAGTCGAGCGCAGAATCAGGGTCCGGAATTAAATCGATTCTGTGCCATGGGCAATTGGTAAGGTCATTCAGAAACTGTTGTGGGTTAAAGTTTTTAAATGTTCTAGTGAGGAGAACTTTCGGGCTTGAATGGGGCGTTTTAATTTTCCTTACACAGTACACTATTGCATGGTCACTGAAAATATCAGGAAGGATACCAGAGGATTGGATTTTTCTGGGGTTTGAGGAGAGAATCCAGTCTAGCAAGGAATTGTTGTGCGATTTCAGGTTTGTCCGTGTGGGTTGGGAAATGAGTTGCGATAGTTTAAGCGATTTGATTTGTATCTGGATTTTGTGGTTTTTAGGGTCAAGCCAATTGTAGTTGAATCCCCAAGAACTAGCAGCTCACTCTTCTCATTCAGAGAGGAAATGGAGCCAAGAAACTGGGTGATATCAGTCAGGGATTGTAGTGGGGCTTTACGGGGGTGGTAGATTCCAGCAAGGAAGATGGGCTTAGAAAAGGGGAGGCAGATTTTGCAAACTTGAATTTCAAAAGAGGGTGGGCTTGGGGGGCAATTTAATAGTGTGTAGCCAGGTCCCCCTTTCAGTGCAGACCCCCCCCCTCCGGGTACTCACAGCAGCCGCTCATGGGGAGGTGCGGGGGCGTGTGCGAGCATAGCGCGCCTCTTCTTGGAATGCGGCCGTTCGCCGGGGACACTTGCTGCCCGTTGCTAGGGCCGCGGTCGCATTGCGGAGCTCCCGGCGGCTCTCGGTGCAGGGCGCCGCCATTGCCAGTTGCGTTGCGCATGCGCAGTGAGAACCAGGACACGGGAGGCCCCTGAAACTTGCGCATGCGCAGTGATCGTGCGAACGGCATGGCCAATCAGGAGAGGGCTCACAGAAGGGACTACGTCTCACATGAGTCTCAGGAGTGCCCCACGTGACCCCAGGAAGTCAATAGGGCTACAGTATCTCCCTGCTCAGGGATAGATACATTTCGCGGGGTTTAGGAGCATGTTAGTCGGCGTCAGGAGCAGCTAGGGGAAGGAGGTAGGGTGCAGAAGTCAGTGACTCCATTCACTAGGCCAGCAGCCCCCCCTAGGCCCCAGACAGCCCTGAGCCACTGTGTAGCTTGTTGTGCTATAGGGACAGGCCCTAGATAGGGACACTGCCCCATTAGCTATTTGCATAGTCAGGGTCACAGTGCTGAAGCCGTGAAGCCCTGCGAGGTGGGTTCTGGGCTCAGATCGCCACCAAAGACACTGAGACTAAGGTGATATTATCCACGCTGCAATTCACCCAACGCGGTGCAGGGGAACGACGTCGGATCGGGCGGAATCCCTGTCGTAGTCTGCGGAACCCGGGGCAGGAGCCCCGGGCAGGTATCATTCCTCAAGTGCACCAACACTGTACAGTAACACAAGAAGCACGCCGAAAGGATGGGAGTATCACTTGGGGACACTTACGTGGAGAGTGGCCAAGGGCCTTGTATAGTGCGATTGGACATGGTGTGGGGATACATGGTGGTGGGAGCGGGGTGTATGTTATACCTTACCCAAATGCAACGTTGAATGTTATGTATAGTAGAGTATAAGTTATGCGCATAAATGCAGTAAAGCCTGTCCTGTTTTACAACGGTGTGTTTACCGTGATTGTTTCCTGTGAGGGCCTCCTCCTACTCCGTTGGGATCCCTCCCAGGTGGAGGCGTTGCACCACGAGATTGTTATATGTATGTACCCCAGGCTCCCCGAGCAGAGGCTTAGGCTCCTGAGAGCCACACAGGTATAGACAGCAGTAGTAGCGTCTGTATTCACAGGGAATACCCGTTACATTTGGAGGCGCTGCTGAGAGCGCCCTGGGGTGCCCTACTCAGTAGTTAACGTAGTATCCTATCAGTCAGCATGTCTGCGCTCACGCCCAAACAAGTGGCCGACTGGGCTGAAAAGCTAGGAGAGCTCCTGCAACACGTAGTCGCCGTAGACAGGGTACCTGCCGATGTATCCATGTTTACTATCTGCAGCGCAGTAAAGACATTACCTGGTCTGGCGGGCGCCCGCCTCATCAGCAAGCACTACAACATTGACCGGCAAGAGAACACCCTATTGCTGGCCACCGATCAAGCTATACCCCCTGATAGAGGCCAAGAAGTAGTGTATCTACCAGAGACTTTACCGCAAGGGTGCCCTCTAATTTACCCTGGAAACGTTTCCAGTCACGTAACTTCCCTTACCAGACATACGGGTTAGGAAGGCAAAGATATGGCCGCCAGTACACCCATCAGATCAGACATATCCCTACCCCGAGTAACTTTCTACCCTGATGCTAGGCAAGGGGCTACCAGATGGGCAGGTAGCCCGCCAACATCACCGGTCCCTAACCGGTTAATGAACAGCTTCACCCCAACCCCAGGGAGCGGGGATCACCCCAACAGTCATGGAGCGGGGATCGCAAGTCCCTCAGACAGTGGCGGCTCCATGCTAGGAGTTACGTTCCCGCAGCTTGTGGAAGCTATAACTACGTCCGCCCAAGCTCAAAATTACAGGAAGTTGAAGGCGTTTTCAGGAATGGTTCCTGTTCCCGCAGGCGAAGAAAGCATCGAGTCTTGGAAGGAACACACCCTCAAGGTGATCGATGAATGGCCCTGCTCTGAAGCGGTAAGACGTCAGAGAATCCTGGAAAGCCTCCGACCCCCGGCAGCCACCATGGTCAGTGCACAGCGCGACCAAGACCCTGATCTCTCTGCTCATCAGATGGTAGACTTGTTAGTCCAGATCTATGGCAAAGATGAAGAGGAGAGTGAGCTGTGGTTCAAATATTATGGTCTCAGACAGAAGGAGAAGGAAGACCTGTCAGATTTCCTTCAACGAATTCAGCTGGTCCTGTGGAAATTACGAACTTGCGGCCTCATTCTAGCCTCAGAGATGGATGAATACCGGCACAAGCAGTTCCTCCGAGGGGCCATTCCCACGCATCACATAGTGATCATGATCAGGTGCTCACTAATGGAGGGGCCTCCCCCTACCTTTATGGACATTTTGGGGATCGTCAAAGAGCATGAAGCCTATACCAAGCTGCATACAGGCACCAAGGTCAAAGATCCCCTGAGAGTGACATCCCGGGATTCTCCGCTCGCCGGATCAAGAAACCTGTCAAAGAGGAAGAGGAGCCACCCAAGTCGCCCTCAACAAAAGGCCGGACTTCGGGGAGATCCTCCCCACTTACCCAAGACGACTGGATCCTAAAGATATCGTCTGCTATGGCTGTGGACAGAAAGGCCATTTCTCCAGAGAGTGCCCTGATGGAGTCACCCAAGAAAAGAAAACGCCCAGTAAAGGAAGCTAGGCTAGGTCCATGATCTGTCGGATACAGACCACAGAAGCCAAGACATCAGAGGCCACCCCTGCGCCTCCCGAAGCTCCTACTGACCTAAGCCCAGACGATGGAACTCCAATCGGGAAAGGTTACTGTCAGGTAGGCCCCTCTGCCATCGTGCGTGTGGTAGTAGAAGGAGTCTATGCCTCTGCTTTACAGGACACCGGGTCCCAAGTGACCATAATATACCGACAATTCTACGACCAACAACTTAAGCACTGTCCCCTGCGGTCGGCGGAACATATGAAGGTGAGGGGGTTGAGCAATGAAGATTACCCCATCGATGGGATTGTGAGAGTTCAACTGGAAGTACTTCAATTGAATACCGGCAAGAAACATCCCATGCATGTGGAGGCAATGGTATGCCCGAAGCCTTAAGGACAGTGTCAGTACCCGATCATCTTGGGAACAAATACGGATATAGTGTGAGCCGTAATCAGAGCCTACCTGAAAGAGACCAGTGAATTGCCAATGGCCAATCCACTCCTTGACCCTGTACTGAGAGAGGAGTGCAACAGAGTATATGCCTTAGAGCGTCACATGGACCTCTACAATCGTCAATGCGGACTGACAACCGTTTTACCAGGGGGAGTGCAACGCATGGCTGTCTGGTGCTGTTATCCCGATCGAGAGGAGACCGATCATTTGTTCTCTCTGGAGAGTATCCCTGAGGAAGAGACCCAGAGAGGGTATAGGGTAATACCCGAAGTGAGAGAGTGGATGACCAGAATTCCTGTACGAACCTACGTGATGTTCAAAATATCTCTCCATTTCCGATGGACATTGATGCAGGACAAAGTTTGGGCAGCATATATCCCATCAGCCCGGTAGAAACAGTGCCCCAGGTGAACGCTGCTGCAGTGGGTGAGCAGTTAGTGGATCTGGACTTCAACTTCGGAGACTCGACGCTGCTAACTGAGTGGAAGGATCGACTGATTGCCAAGCTGCATGAAAGAAGGATGGTATTTTCCACCAGCGAGATGGATGTGGGCCACAGTTGCAGCGCCCAACACACCATTAGGTTGAGTGACGCCACTCCGTTCCGTGAACGCTCTCGTCGCATCGCCCCCAGGGATGTGGACGATGTAAGGAACGTCTTGAAGGAAATGGAGACCGCTGGGATATTGACAGAGTCTCGGAGTCCTTATGCATCACCCATAGTGGTGGTAAGGAAGAAGATTGGATCTGAATAATCGTACGGTCCCCGATCAACACAACCTTCCTCGCATTGAAGAAATCCTGAATGCTCTAACCGGGAGTCAATGGTTTAGTGTGCTCGACTTACGATCTGAGTACTACCAGGTACCTATGAGTGAAGAGAACCAGGAAAAGACAACCTTCGTCTGCCCCCTGGGCTTCTACCAATTTACGCGTATGCCCCAAGGTTTATGTGGAGCTCCTGCTACCTTCCAGCAACTGATGGAGAAAACAATAGGGGACATGAACCCTCGGGAGTGTTTTGCCTGGACGACATCATTGTCTTCGGGAAGACCCTGGAAGAGCACGAAGAGAGGCTGCTGAAGGTGATAGACCGTCTTGGAAAAGAAGGATTGAAGTTATCCCTCGACAAGTGTCGGTTTTGTCACACCTCGGTGACCTATGTGGGACACATTGTGTCTGCTCAAGGAATTGCTACAGATCCAGCCAAAGTAGAAGCGGTAGTGAACTGGCCGCGTCCTGAGAATGTCACGGAACTGCGATCGTTCCTGGGTTTCTGTGGGTATTACCGTCGCTTCGTGGAAGGGTACTCTAGTCGAGCTAAACCCCTGAACAATCTGTTGAAGATATACCCCGAAGATACCGGAAGGAAGGCCACATCGGCCCGTCAACCGTTTGGCGAAAAGTGGACGTCCGAGTGTGAGCGGGCCTTCCTGAACTTGAAGAAAAGCCTGACTGAAGCACCAGTGCTTGCGTATGCCGATCCAGAACAACCATACGTTCTGCATGTGGATGCCAGTCTCAATGGACTGGGCACTGTCTTACATCAGAAGCACCCAGAGGGTCTTCGGCCTGTAGCCTACATCAGCCGCAGTCTGACACCCAGTGAACAGAAATATCCTGTACACAGGCTAGCGTTCCTGGCTCTCAAATGGGCGATCACAGAAAAACTTCATGAATACCTCTATGGTGTTACGTTTGAGGTAAGGACGGATAACAATCCCCTCACGTACATTAATACTTCAGCCAAGTTGGATGCAGCAGGGCACCGATGGCTGGCAACCCTATGTAACTACAGATTCTCTCTGAAGTACAAGCCGGGGCCTTTTAACATTGGAGCTGACGCTCTATCACGACGACCAGGATTAAGTGCTACTCCCGATGATGATGAATGGGAAGAGATCCCCGGGCCAGGGATGCGAGCCATGTGTAGCATAGCGGCCGTCATCAATGATCAGATGGCCTTCTCCGAACTACGAGTTGCAGATTCGTTTGGATGCCAGTCGCAGGCTATTCCCGCCGTCGACTGCGATCCCAAGGGAATGAACATAACGCATGACAAAGTCATAAGATGGAAAGACTTAGTGGACTATCAAATGAGAGATCCAGTAATCAGCATCATTCGGCAAGCTGTTCAAAGAAAGAATCCAGCTCTACTGAAAAGTGCTCCCCGAGACCTGATCGCGTTGCTAATGCGTGAGGTGGAAAAGTTCGAGATAGACAATTGCTTGCTCTATAGTTTAGTCCAATATCACAACCACCCTGATAGGCGACAACTGGTGCTACCCCAAAACTTGAGATATATGGTGTTGAAATCTCTACATGATGAGCATGGGCACCTCGGCGTAGAGAAGACGTTTTGGTTAGTCCGAGACCGTTTCTTCTGGCCCAAGATGCGGGAAGCGGTGGAACAACACTGCCACCATTGTTCCCGGTGTGTCCAGCGCAAGACTTTGCCTAAAAGAGCAGCACCCATGGCCCATCTCAAGAGTTCTGGTCCAATAGACCTGGTGTGTATGGGCTTTTTGTGTATTGAACCTGATACCCGAGGAATCTGTAATGAGCTGGTCATCATGGACCATTACACCCGGTATGCTCAGGCCTTCCCCACAAAAGACCAGAAGGCCATCACCGTCGCAAAAATACTATGGGAGAAATTCTTCGTTCATTACGGTCTTCCAAACCGACTTCACTCCTACCAAGGGCGAGATATTGAGAGCACTCTGATCCGAGAATTACTCAAAATTCTGAACATCGCCAAATCCCGGACGACTCCGTACCACCCCGAAGGAGGTGCGTTGCCTGAACGATTCAACAGGACCTTGTTGGACATGCTCGGAACCCTGAAGGTTGAGCAGAAAACGGAATGGAGTCGACACGTAGAAGCTTTGGTACACGCGTACAACTGTACTCGCCATGAGTCCACTGGATTCTCCCCATACTTCCTCATGTTTGGGCGGGAGGCAAGACTCCCAGTAGATGTGCGTCTTCGAGTATCAACGGATGGATACACAATGCTACCCATTTCAAGTATGTGCAAATGCTAAAGGACAATTTGCAGCAAGCTTATCAACAGGCTGAGAAGTCTACAGCTAAACTGAATGCTGGCAATAAGAGACGATATGTCAATAAGGTCAAGTATTGGGAGCTACGTCCTGGGGACGCTGTGTTGCTTCGTAATCTGGGAGTCCCCGGAAAACATAAACTGGCAGACCAATGGAGAGACGGCGTATATGAGGTAGAGTCACAGATGCCCGGCCTCCCGGTCTATCGCATCAAAGACACTGACGGCCAGGTAAAGGTTTGGCATCGTAATCACCTTCTCCCCATCCCCAAGTGGGAGACAAGGAAGCAGAAATACTGGCCACACCGCTCAACGGTGAGTCCGACTTATCAGAGATGGGTCAAGAGACTGTAACCAATTACCCCAACTCTGAAACTCTTGAAGATCCTATGGAAGGACCCTCTACAAGGGACTATTCCACAGAAGGGGCATCTCCCAGAGGAGCAACGGGCAAAGGGCCCTGTAGGCCAACGCCTACTAAGGTGGCACCAACAGGCCAGCCTTTGGATCCACAGAGCCCGTGCTTTGTGCCAAACAGAGACTATTCAGAGACATTTATCCCCTCAAGGGAAGAGGCTGAGCCTCAGGACTGTACTTATTACTCCCCAGAGGGAGTTGCTGAAGAACAGCTTCGAAGGAGCCAAAGAGTAAGGTACCCTCCAAACCGGGTAACCTATGATCAAATTGGGGCACCCCATTATGAGGCTCAGCAGTGGGCTCGCAGCAGAGTGCAGTCCATCATTGTGATGTTCAGTGAAATGTGCAATCTGATTTAGAGCTGATAAGTGTAAGATCACGTTTGGTTGTTGCATTTTTATTATATAACGATGTTGTGCCATTTTCATTATATAACTGCTGTATATCAAGTTATGTGTCCCAAGCGAGGTCGTTGGGGTTTTTACCAGGGGAAGGATGTAGCCAGGTCCCCCTTTCAGTGCAGACCCCCCCCCTCCGGTTACTCACAGCAGCCGCTCTTGGGGTGGTGCGGGGGCGTGTGCGAGCATAGCGCGCCTCTTCTTGGAATGCGGCCGGTCGCCGGGGACGCTTGCGGCCCATTGCTAGGGCCACGGTCACGTTGCGGAGCTCCCGGCAGCTCTCGGTGCAGGGCGCCGCCATTGCCAGTTGCGTTGCGCAAGCGCAGTGAGAACCAGGACACGGGAGGCCCCTGAAGCTTGCGCATGGCCAATCAGGAGAGAGCTCACAGAAGGGACTACGTCTCCCATGAGCCTCAGGAGCACCCCACATGACCCCAGGGAGCCAATAGGGCTACAGTATCTCCCTGTTCAGGGATAGATACATTTCGCGGGGTTTAGGAGCACGTTAGTCGGCGTCAGGAGCAGCTAGGGGAAGGAGGTAGGGTGCAGGAGTCAGTGACTACCTTCACTAGGCCAGCAGCCCCCCCTAGGCCCCAGACAGTTCTGAGCCACTGCGTAGCTTGTTGTGCTATAGGGACAGGCCCTAGATAGGGATACTGCCCCATTAGCTATTTGCATAGTCAGGGACACAGCGCTGAAGCCGTGCAGCCCTGCGATGTGGGTTCTGGGCTCAGAACGCCACCAAAGACACTGAGACTAAGGTGATATTATCCACGCCGGAATTCACCCAACGCGGGGCGGAGGATGACGTCGGATCGGGCGGAAGCCCTGTCGTAGTCTGCGGAACCCGGGGCAGGAGCCCCAGGCAGGTATCATTCCTCAAGTGCACCAACACTGTACAGTAACACAAGAAGCATGCCTAAAGGCTGGGGGTATCACTTGGGGACACTTAAGTGGAGCGTGGCCAAGGGCCTTGTATAGTGCGATTGGACACGGTGTGGGGATACACAGTGGTGGGAGCGGGGTGTATGTTATACCTTACCCAAATGCAACGTTGAATGTTATGTATAGTAGAGTATAAGTTATGCGCATAAATGCACTAAAGCCTGTCCTGTTTTACAACGGTGTGTTTACCGTGATTGTTTCCTGTGAGGGCCTCCTCCCACCACGAGATTGTTATATGTATGTACCCCAGGCCCCCCGAGCGGAGCTTAGGCTCCTGAGAGCCACACAGGTTACACAGCAGTAGTAGCATCTGTATTCACAGGGAATACCCGTTACAAGTGTAAATTGTAAGGTGTCTGCAATATAAAATAACACACCTCCTCCTCTCTTTGACCTATCTCTCCAAGAAATGGAGTATCCATGAATGGCGATATTTGCATCGGGGGTTTTAGGGGTTAGCCATGTTTCTGTAAGAACACACAGTATCACAATATGTACACATGTATGCAGATGACACAATCCTATATGCACACAGCCATAGCCTCTCTGACCTTCAACACATACTTCAGTTTGACTTTTTGAGACTCGAAAACTGGATTTCCCAAAACAAACTGTTTTTAAACACTGACAAGACTGTAACAATGGTATTTGGGACCAAGACTAAATTTGTAAAGCTTCCAGTGACTGAGCTCCTGATTAGAAACAACGCTACCACCACCCTAACACCTGTCACTAGTTTTAAATACCTGGGCTTATGTTTGACTCCCACTTAACATTCGGGATGCACATTGATACCCTGACAACCAAGACCTATGCCAAACTAGGGGTACTTTACAGGAACAAATCCTCCCTAAGTTTCCTGGTTAGAAAGCGTATTGCACAGCAGATGCTAATGCCAATTATTGACTATGGAGACATAGTATATGGCTCGGCTCCTCAAACCCACCTTAGCAAACTTGACACCCTCTACAATTCAATTTGTCGTTTCGTTCTCCAATGCAACTACAACACACATCACTGCGAAATGCTCAAAGAACTAGATTGGTCATCACTAGAGTCTAGGTGCAAAGTTCACCTTCCTGTCTCACCCTCAAATACTTTCTGGGCAAGCTACCCAGCTACCTGAACAAGCTCCTCACCCCCACCACATGCAGTACCTATCACCTGAGATCAGACTCCAAAAGACTATTCATGGTCCCAAGACTCAACAAAGTATCCGGACGTTCCTCCTTCTCCTTCCGTGCACCCCAAAACTGGAACAACCTACCAGAGACTCTCATATCCACCACCAGCTTAAGTTCTTTCAAATCTAAGGCTGTCTCACACTTTAATCTGGTCTGTAACTGTTTCATACACTCATAATATATATTTTCTTTAACTGTGCATGCAATGTCTTGTATATAATGTATACCTTGTTCATTTATGTAACTGTATTTGTAACCATGTATTATTTTGTTTTACTCTGTGCCCAGGACATACTTGAAAACGAGAGGTAACTCTCAATGTATTACTTCCTGGTAAAATATTTTATAAATAAATAAATAATAAATAAATATCACAGTGACAGTTCTCTTTACTAGTCTCACGGGACGTTCCACCGATAAGCACAGATGCTGGGCAGTTCACAGAGACGACCCGCGTCCTGTGTCCTTCTCGTCCCTTGCCCCCGTGCACTCGGACCACGTCCGCGTCACGTGTTGCAGCTACTGGCGTCTCGCGAGATTACAGCGTGAGAACTGTCCTCTGTTATTTATTTATTTTATTTATAAAATATTTTACCAGGAAGTAATACATTGAGAGTTACCTCTCGTTTTCAAGTATGTCCTGGGCACAGAGTAAAACAAATAGTACATGGTTACAAGTACAGTTACATAAATGAACAGGGTATACATTATATACAAGACATTGCGTGCACAGTTAAAGAAAATACATATTATGAGCGTATGAAACAGTTACAGACCAGGTTAAAATGTGAGACAGCTTTAGATTTGAAAGAACTTAAACTGGTGGTGGATGTGAGAGTCTGGTAGGTTGTTCCAGTTGTGGGGTGCACGGAAGGAGAAGGAGGAACGTCCGGATACTTTGTTGAGCCTTGGGACCATGTTAGATACGACGGCTGCTTGCTCTCTGGGGAAATTGTTACTGGCTGACTCAGTGCTAGCTTGCCTTCATTGGCCACTGGAAAATCATCCAAGTGTCAGGACGATAGGGTTCAATAACCTGTGATTGGTGGAGCTCCCAGTGGTAAAACAGGGGCTATTTGCTCTTTAGGGTTCCTGTTGGTTTTATGTTAAAGTAAATCTGTTGGAGTACAACGATATTCAACATCAGTTTATAAGACATAGGGTCACATTTGCTAACTGGTGCTATTCCATAAGACGCATTCTGGGTGCCAGAAGACATCTTTCAAGTGACTGGGCTATAAGGCGTTATCTGATATAGGAAAATGTATTTTGAGGGGCACCGCTTAACAAATATGTGCCATGGTGTTTTTTTTAGAATGGGGGCAGGGGGAGGAATTACCACATTACCTCGCAATGCCAAACCAATTCTCCTTAAAGTGCTGGCGAGATCTACAAAGCTTTGGTTTTGCGATGACTTGCAGCTACATTCAGCACTGAATACGCTATGGCGATCCCTCCTTCTGTTAGACCTACCCCCCTTCAGGCCTGCACTCTTCCTGCCTGCATTGTAGGGTTAACTATCTTCAAATTGAAAGTGTCAGCCACACATAAGAGAAGCACTGTAATTCCCTGTCTGTGCCATTAAGCTTCCTGTCTCCGCTTTGTTTTGTTAAAGCCAAACGAAACAATGCAATTAGCTTGTTACAATTAAAGTGACTCGACTGGATAAATTGTAATCACCCGGAATGAAGTTAGGCGTCCCTGCAGGACCCAGCCAGTGCAGCTGAGCTGCCTCATTTGCATAATTAAAATATACAAATGATAATGGATTTTGTACTCAATTTCCAGCGGCTGTAAATTCGGGAAACTTTGAAATTAGAATAACTGAGACGCAGGCCGCCTTGAGGTAATGAGGATGACAAGTTTTGACAGTAGGGGTGTTTATAACTCTTGTATCTCTCTGCAAAAATAAATAAATAAATAAATACTAAAAAGATTACATGGTGATATTAGTTAATAGTTCCATGGGCAGTGAGAAGAATACATGGACTGATTACCTTTGCAAATTGACTCTGCCTTTCTGACAAGCTCACTTCTAACCTTAGGGGACACCTTCCCTCTGATTATGAGAAACTGAGAATGAATTAAATGTATTAAAAGGGTTGTCACAGATAGACAAACTAAAGCAACAGAAATCAAATCAGTCTTGCTGTATTTTAGCTTGAAGCAGAAAGGCTGAGAGACAGAAGAAGGTTTAGAGAATACAATGTGGAAAACAATGTGGGTTTGCTAACTTTTCCCATGCTGGAGGGACATTAATAGAACAATAATTATTCATCAATAAATGTGCTGCAATTTCCGTGAGCAACATTAAAATGGCTCAATTCAAACAATGACACAAATTGCACAATTGTAATGTCACTGTCTCCTCGCTTACCCGAAGACTTCCTTTTCGTTTCCGGGCCCCAAACAAAATGAAGAGTTTAGTTTAATGATATGCATGGGCACTCTGACCAATGACAGGTGAGGCTCCCAAAAAGATGTAATCCGTAGTGCTACCCTGCTGGTGGGTCAATGGAAGGAGAAAGAATTTGTGGGAACAACTTACAATAAAAAGATCAAAGGTGAAGATGGTCTGGGGGGAAACACAAAACAAAGGCCGCTATTCAATATGCAGTGATGCTGCTTCCAGATCCACTTTAGTGCCGGAAAAGGTTTAGAATGAGGCAAAAATCTTCTCCAGTACAAGAGCCAGAGAGAGCAAATGTGCAATGAGAAAAAGATCTGTTTAACGCAATGTTGGTACGCAATTTTGACCCCAATAAGTGTTGCTGAATATAAAACATTTACTGTGGAAAGCAAGCTGATGTTTTAGCCAGATCTCTTTGTGAGTCAAATTTTGCTTTGCAAAATCTGTGTTTTAGAAAACTTTTAGTTTAACCAATATCTTTGTGGGCAACTAACAACTTTGATCAGACATAACACACACACACACACACACACACACACACACACACACACACACACACACACACACACACACACACACACACACACACACACACACACACACACACACACACACACACACACACACACACACAGTGTCACACACACACACGCACACGCACACGCACACGCACACACGCACACACACACACACATGCTTTTGCATAATTGCATATAACAAAAGACAACAAGCTACATCCAATATGACAAATGATATAGTTAAATACTTATCTGTCTTCTCATAAGTGAGGGTTATTTAGTCAAATTCTTTGGCCAGAGTATTTTTAAGCCTCTAATCATGCCAAGGTATTCCCTATATAATTGTATATATTTGCTTTTTTTTTTTTTTAAATACATTTTAATGTTATAGGAATGTGAAGCTTAATCTTGGTTATGCTTATTGGTGGATTCGGCTTATTGCCATTCTTTAGTTTAACTTTGGGCTGAAAAATTAGTTGTTCAAATATCTTCTCTCTCTGAATAGGTTCCTTAATTGTTTTTGACAATGTTTCCCATCTGCAACAATAAAGCAAAGCAGAGCTATCACCAGATATTCTTAATTTGTGATATCCGTCTAACAGTGGATAGGAGAACACTTAGAGAGGACGAAGCTATTACCGAGCTGACAAGACCAGAATGTTGTGATGGAATGGCCATCACTTGGTCAGAATGCAAACATAGTTTGTATTGGATTGACCTTTTGCAAAGAGTAATGGATGTTTTATGGGTTGGCTTTGCAGCATATTTGGTTGTTCCTAGTAGATATCTGCTAGTAATCAAGACAGATCTCTCATATAATTTGCTGTTGGGAGGATCAATAAACACCTATAAAATAATATTTCCAGATTACTGCTTTGTCAGTGTGACTTTTGGAATGGTTCCATATCTACAGCAAATGCCTAAATCTGTGGCTGCATACATCTTTATAATATCATGATTGTGATGCCTATGACAATACTCCACCTTCTAGAATCATTAGTCCTACGACTACCCTTCCAAGTAATTAGTTTACGATGGAGCTCTAATGTCAGGGTGGGTGACGGGAACATTGACAGTGAATCAGAGAAAGAGAATCTACAGATCTAAATCTAAAGGCCTTTCTAACACCTTAAAAAAATATTATCTTTTTTTTTCTCCTTAAAGTGAGTTACGAAAAGCTCTTTCAGAATCACGGAGAAGGGAAACTATAGGGAAACAGCCTAAAAAAAAACCTCTCAGCACCAGCAGAGGCATTTCTCAAAAAAGAGATACATCATTTTTTTATTGAAACATCCTCCATTTTCTAAACCTTTGATATGGGTCCTATTCACTAAACTGTGGTCTGGTGCGTATTGAATTAAAATAGATAGTGTTTATTGCTTCAGTGCACCTGCTGCATGTTTAAAGTGTGATAGGACACTGGATTCCCTAGCATCTGAACCCCTTCCCCCTCACCCATTTGGGGCAGTATTGGATCATAAGCCATGAATCTGAAATGCAAGCTTGGATCTAAGTGTCAGACCCAAATCAATACAAAACCTTGTTTTTGATCCGCACTCAGCTTGGATTTCCCCCTCCCTATAAAAATACCCTCCTGTGCCGCTATGTTGCATCCGCCTTGGCAGGGAAGAGAGTATGGGAGAGAGGGAGCTACTGAGTGCTAAAGCCTGCAAAGGGCACATGACACAGGGAGAATAATTTAAAGAGGCAAAGATGGAAAGCAGAGGAAAGCAGAGGAAAGCAGAGAGACAAAGCAAAGATGACTGCAAGAGAGCCGAGGGGTAGAGAGAGAAACACCAATGGGGCATACTTATATCAATTTGTATATATACAGCTCAACCCTGTTATAACGCGATCCGTTACAACGCGAATCCGCTTATAATGCGATACAAGCGTGGCTCCCAATTTTCTTATCTATGAATACTTTACAACACGATTATTGGTATCGTAAATACTTTATTGTACAATGCATACAATTGTACATTATTTCTAACGCGTTCCACTTATAACGCTATGTGATTCTTTGGACCCCAAGCACAGCGTTATAAGGGGGCTGAGCTGTACCTATATCTCGTAAACTATATACTGCATATGTATTATATATAACAACATACCTGTTCCAGTTGGGTTACACAATTTGGTTACCTGTGTTGGGGATGTGCTCGGTTGGCTTCCAGATACCCCCAACTAACCTGTCTCCTATACCCTATACCGCCCTACCAGTCAATCTGTGCCAGCTGGGTTAACACTGTTGGGTTACCTGTGTTTGGTAAATACTAGGTTGGTATACATAAACCACCACCTAACTACAGTCCAAGAAATGCAGAAAGTGTAGGCAAACACAATAAATAATAATAGAGTGTATTAGTCCCGTAAGTGACTTAATTTAAATATAGTGAAAATGCACTATACAGTGCAGTAGAAGCCCAAAATAATGTCCAGTAGTTTCAGGATATGGCTCACTAGGATTGAATCCCAGCAAAGGAGAAGAAAAGATAATATGGTGTAATAGTTCAAGAATCAGAAATGTGAAGTTAAAACATATTTATTGCACACACAGTAGTTAAAGGACATTTAGCTTGCTGAGAAAAGTCTTGCACCATCCTCTGTCCTCCATACATCTAGTGCTTCTTCTTTTTCTGCTGCTGCCACAACTTGTGCTGTGTGAGATCACTTCCAGTCTGCTCACTTCCACATTTAAGATTCAATGGAGAAGTTCAACCAACGCGTTTTGTCACAGCAACTTCATCAGGGACTGCATTTATTTGCTGCAAAAGCTTAAAGGAGGACTGAAAGAGGAGTTGCACTGTGTAAGGGAAAGTAAGGGATAGCATTACATATATTTTTCTTACGGTTTTAATTTTTTTAATGACCAAACTACAAGCACCTTACTGTATATGTCTACTCTCCATTCGTATACCTGTGAATCTGTTCCAGTTCAGTTAACACCATTAGTTTACCTATGTTGGGTATATACTAGGTATCTGATTTGTCTTTATTCTCTACTAGCTTGCAAGTCAATCAGTTCCAGCAACTATATGGATCACTAACTGCGAGGGTCATTTGGTGCTTTACCTGGCTTTGAAATAGCAATGACCTTCGACTGTCACCAAATCCTGGTTAGTCTTCCCTCTGCAATGACTCAAGTGTAAAATTGAGCTAGGCATGAGTGAGCATGCTAGTCAAGGTTCTTTAGGAACTTAGGGACAGGGCCGCTGACAGGGGGGGAGAGTCGGGACAAGTGCCCCGGGCCAGGTGGCCGGTGAGGGCCGGCCGGACAAAGCAGTTGACATATTTTCCCGGGTGCTGTTCCTCTTGTTGCCATTGACCCCGGGCTCTCCCCAGATGCTGGCCTCCCTCACTGACACTGTCCCACACCGAGACTCTGACGCCGACGTGCACCGGGCATTTCTGACTTTGAAGCGCACCAGAAGCAAGCTGGGCCCAGCTTCTGATGCACACCAGAATGAGAGAGAGGTCAGCGTGCTCTGGCATCAGAGGCTCAGGGTGAGACAGTGTCAGTGAGGGAGGCCCACAGCTGGGGAGAGCCAAGGCCCGGCGGGAACAAGAGGTCTGGCAACTAGGCAAAGAAGTCTTTGGCAAACTAGGCTTTGTCTGGCCACCGGCCCTGGCACTCCCCAGCAGTGGGCCTCCCTCACTGTCCTGCACAGGGCCTCGCTCTCTGATGTCATCATGCGCACCCGTGTGAGGGAGAGAGACCAAGTGCGGAACAGTGAGGAAGGTCCAAACAGTGAGAGAAGGAAGCCCAGCTAGAGGCCAGCATCAGCTGGGAAAAACTGGGGAAGCAGAGGCCTGAGATCATCCCCAAGGTAGGTAAGTCTGTAATTTGTATTTATTTTGGGGGCTGGGGGGGTGTTTTTTTCAAATGTATTAGGGGGGGTTGTTTCAAAAAATAAATTATTTGGGGGAAGGGGTTGTATGCATTTGAATGGTGGGGGGTTTGTATGTACAGTATTTGGGGGGTGTTTTTTTATTATTGTATATATGTTATTTTTATATATATGTATTTGGGGGTGGGTTTTTAAAATATATATTTGGGGGCTTGTATGTATTTGGGGGTGGTGGAGGTTTGTATGTATTTGGGGGGTGAGGGGATTTGTATGTATTTGGGGTTGTTTTTTTTAATGTATTTGGGGAGGTTTGTATGTGGGGGTGAGGGGGTTGTATGTATTTGGGGCTGGGGGGCTTGGTATGAATTTGGCGGGTGAGAAGGTTTTTTGTATTTGCGGGTGGGTTTTAAATTTTTATTTTGTGGGGGGATTCTGTGTGTGGGGCTGGGGGGGAGGGAATGAGTGTGAGGAGGGGGGATTGCGGGAGTGGGATTGAGTGAGAGAGGGGTAATTAATGGAGGTGGTAGGGCGAGTGAGAAGAGAGAGGGGGTGATGGGGGTGTGAATGAGGAAGAGAGGGTAAAAGTGAGACAGAGAGGAGAGAAATACATGGGATGAGAGGAGGAAATAGACGAGAGGACTCACAAGGTGTGAAAATGGGGGGGCTCGCAAGACTGCAAACACAGGGCGGGCTGGTTGTAACTCTAGTCCTGGGTCCCGGGAAATCTGTCTGTGGCCCTGCTTGGGGAAAATCTTGTCATACCCCATAGCTGTTCCCAGTCTGACTTCTGGATGAGCTGTACTAAGTTCTATTTTGGTGAAAGGCTCAGAGCATTGTCTCTGATGATAAAACTGATGAGACTGCATCCACTTACAAACCTGCATCCTGACATGTCCTGGCAGAGAAGCCATGCTGGAGCATGCCTGGTCATTTGTTCTGTTGAAGTAGGTGGTTTTATGTTTGCTGGAGGATTTTGGATGGCCCCAAGTCTGTGAATCAGTCCCCAGAATTTCCTGCTTGATCAAATTGGAATATAGGGTATTAGTGAGTTCTTCTCATGGGCACATATCACAGCATTAATAGATTCCAAGAGTTTATCTAGAATATCAGGATCACAACTGGCGTGGAACTCTTGAAACAGTTCTGCCTTTTTTTGGGCTTAGGGAATGACTGTATGCTTGATTGTGACCACATCAGAAATGATGATTGGAGACTAAAATAGTCTAAAAAGGGTGAATTGGATAATTAGTGAAAATTAATTAAATGTGAATCAAATGTGAACAAGTGTCAATGGTTAAATTGGGGCTCAAAAACCCTAAAGACAAACTGTTCTCAAATTCTTCCACACATACAAAATGACAAAAAAAAAAAAAGGGAGCGCAAGTATCAGTGATTGTGTGAAATATAAAAACACAGAATTGTGTAACAGAATATCTGCATAAAGCACGCCCATACAAAATAAGGGAAGAAAGAACTCTCAGAACCACAGCTCATTATTGAAGAGCCAGTGGCAGATGTTTTAGTTTGTACAGGTCTCTTCCTGTTTGACCTTGCAATCAGCGGGGCAGAGATAGTGTGGGTCTCGGATGAAAGATATGACACATACGGTATAGTGCAGATGGTTTTCAATAATTTTATAGATAAAGGTCAAACACATCAAAATGTGCTCTCACAATGTAGCCATATAGATATCGCATTGGTTTGAGGTTTAGACTCTATACAGAGTATCGATCTCACTGTCGCTCAGCCACTGCGTTAGTGTGTCTCTTGTGACTGGTCTGAATCAACACCGTCACTTCCGATCTCCAAGGATCCAGTAACATAGTGGTGCTCAGCGGCATCTCTCCAAGGCAGCGATGGGTTTTCTAACAACGCGTTTCGCTCAAATGCGCTATCAGAAGTTTAATTATTTGGGTGCTATGTAGCTTCTTTTTTATCACCTGTTGCCATCTCATTGGTGTATATAAATTGGTCTAATGTAAGACTTGAAAGAGTTAAAATTGAATTAGTGTCGAGTAGCATCAGCAGTTGATACATACTGAACTAAATGATACAATAGAATGCAACATATACAAAGTGATGAGCTAGCCCACAATCTCACAAGAGAAAGGTATAGATGATAACAGTACAATGCATAATTATATGAATTTAAAATGTACATAATACAATGATATAATACGTTTTTGAAATAAAAAACTTATCTAAAAAACCATCTGTGAAATAATTGGAAAGGAGAGAAAGCCGCCAAAGATTGAATGGATCCCAATCTGATGGTTCTTATGAACATATATAAAATGATTAATCCAAAGGTGGTGTGCAGACTAATAGCGTGGGAAACTTTATACTGTAATCTAATTACAATTTCACAAAAACTCAGTTGAATATGACAAAGGAAAAGGGAAACAAAAAAATAAAGAGGACACAGTTAGAATCAATATTCACTTCATCAACATCCAATTACAATGATATATTTTATTTATTTTTTGTAACTCAAATTTTATTGGGGTTGTTTGATAGCATAACATATCCATACACCACATTTTCGGGTACCTACAAAGTAAACCAATCCATTCCATAAAAACAATACAGAAGTAAGGATGCAGAAAACAGATAAACAGACTGACGAACAAGCTGACACACTATACAAGGGGAAAATTGGTAGGAATAAAGGGGTGGTGGTGGTGGTGGTGGGGGGGTGGGGGGCGGATAAAGGCGGGTTGCATCAGGAAATTCCTGTGGCTACTTTCTTCCCCTGCCTTTGTCACTGAGTCTTGTCTTTACCTCCTAAGCGGCCACCCTTTTTCTTACTTGGTTACAGTCCTATTATTTCCTGCTCCATAGTATTCTGATCTGTTATCATAGGAGAACGCATTTGTGATTATCAAAGCAGGGCTGTGGCATCATTCACCCCTGAGATATCTGTCTATGCTAGCCATGGTTGCCAGACTTTTAGAAATGTATCGCCAGTGTCATTAACTAAACTTGTTAACTTTTCAATCTGGTAGACAAACCAAATTCTGTTTCTAATCTTGGGGATGGAATCTCATTCTGCTTCCATAATGCTGTGAGCTCGCACCTTGTTGCTTTTGCAAAATGGGCAACTAGTATGTGTTCAACTTTGCCAATCCCTGTGTGTGTCTATTCAATTAGAATAGCCAGGCATCTAGTGGGATAGTGAGACCAAAAATCCTATGTAGCCAATCTCTAATTTGTTCCCACAATGGAGCTACACGAGGGCAAGACCACAGCATATGAAGCAAGTCTGCAGGCTCTCCGCATTGTTTGGGGCTCAATGGGGAGTAACCTGGGACAAATTGAAAGTTTTAGTGGGGTGTGGTACCATCTCATTAGGACTTTATATGCGTTCTCCTTTAACGTCATGCAGATGGAACTTTTTATATTTAAAGACATCTCGCTTACAATATCCAATCAACCATGACAAAATGGTCAACAGGAAGAGAACAAACATACAGTATGACATATGTGGGAAATTAAATATAAATAATTAAAAGCATCATACCAAGAAGGCCCTGGAAGAAATGCCTGCAGAAGTAACGACAGGAGATTTGTGTTGGAGAAGTAAATGTAGGCTTTTATTCAGCCACAGTTCAATAACTCAAAATACAGATTTTCCTCTGCCAAAGTTCAGCAACAACAAAAAATACAGATGTCCCTCTGCAGACCAGGAACAGGCAAGCGGCGTGCTGTCTGCTTCTTAAACATTAGCAGCCTAGCTAAACTGGTTAATCATCCTGTTTTTTCAAGGCAGAGATTAACCCCATGTGGTCTGACACCCAGCAGCTCTAGCTGTGGGTACCAGGCTGCACCCTGTTACAGTCCTCTCTGTTTGGGGGTACCCAAAGCTGAAGCCCATCCCTCCACTCCCTCTCGAGACATAATTCAGCATTGGCATTGTCTTTGCCTGGCCTGTGCCGAATCTTGAAGGAGAATGGTTGGAGGGACAGATCCAATCTGGTCAACCAGGGGATTAGACTCCTTCATGGGGGCCTATGCTATAAGCGTCGATAAGCCACTTATCGAGCACCTATCAGCCAAAATGCCTACTGCTATTCAGTAAGCCTTGATAAGTGGGCGATAAAGGCATGAATCGCCAAAAATTTCAGCTGTCATAAAAAAATAAGCCACTTATCGGCAGGTTCTGAAACTCCTGCAATTCTAGTAGCTGTGATTAGGTTATCGAAGCCTATTGACGCTAATCACTGCTCTAGAATGGCGAGTTTCTCCCCAAATCCTCAAACCAAGAAAAGTTGTCGTGAGGCTGGTGAGAAGCTGCTGAGAGGCAGTGAGGCAGGACTTAGAAAAAGAAATGCTTTTCTTCTGCATCGGATTGCTGCTGGGGGCCTCCGGAGCTGATATCCATTACTATCAGCAGCGGAGGCCCCCGACATGAATCCCATGCAATAAAAATACATTTACAGGCAACTTCATTACCTTAACGGCTAACCGCTAAGGCAATGAATGGGTTAACCCCTCCTGCGACCCACCAATGGCCAAATACCCCCTTCACCCACCCCCGCTACCCACAATAAACATAAATACCCACCTCCTCTACCCCCTCATGATTGATACCAGGGTCCTCAGATGGTCCCTGCGGGTGTCTGTGGGCCCTTGGGTAATCCCCGCAGGTGTCTGGGGGTCCTCAGGTTGTCACTACAGGTGTCTGGGGGCCCTTGGGTGGTCCCCGCGTATTCATGCTGGCCTGCGGTACCAATCCTGTGGCAATTGTTTTTGCAATACATTGAAATAAATACACCCCCCTCCCCCAACACATACAATACAGTAATGGGCAAAATAACTATTATCCAGATATGGATAATAGCTCATTTGCCTATTAAAAAATAAAACATTAGCCAGCCAGCATAAATAAAGTAAATAACACTTTTTTCTTACCCCCGCCATCATGAAGGGCATCCTCATCAGCATACTCCAGGTCCATGTCCTCAGTTTCTAGAAAGAATACAAGAAAAAATAGAATCTAATGGACCCTAACTCTTTAATCACCCTAGCGGTTAATAACTGCTATAGTAATTAAGGGGTTAACCCACATCCCCCTCTACCCACCCGGGAGGCCTAACCACCCACCCCGAGACAACTATACTCACCCTCTACCCATTGATTGGCATAGTGGTACATCATACCCATATAATATGGGCATGATAAGCCACTATATCAGTCAATAGTCACCCTAATAAAAAAGCATGAAGGCCAAAAATACACAATAATGAAAGATATACACAAGCACCTAAACACCCCAATTCAATAAATAAAAGCACTAGCCAACCAATTAAATAAATAAAAGCACTAGCCAACATATTAAATAAATAAAAGCACTAGCCAACCAATTAAATAAATAAAAGACTAGCCAACCAATCAATTTAATAAATAAAAGCACTAACCAACAAAACAATTAATACATTTAAACCAGTAGACAACAAAACAAATAATTAATTTAAAACGCTATCCAATCCTAAAATGTACTAAAAACAAACCATCCAAATTCCAAACAATTGAATTCAATCAATAAAAACAAATAGAAAAAAATTACAATCAATTCAAAACAAGCATTTGCCAAAAAATTCATTGGCTGTCACTGTTTTTATCTGTACGCTAAAGTGGCATAGATTAATATATTATCAGTCAATGGGCAATCACAAACATTAAAATACATAAATATAATGAAAAAAACTGAAAAAAAGACATACATTCAATATTTTACTTACCTTTAGAAGTCTTCAACCTCCTACTCCCGGCGTATCTGCAATCTCTCATACCGCAACGTCATCAGCCACAATCCAACGCCATCCACCTTGAAGACCAGCATCAGGTAAAAAAAATAAATCTTCTTTCTTTTATTTTCTATCACCGTCTTCTTTCTTCATCTGTCATTATTTTATTCCTTTCTTTAATCTTCTTTCTTCATCTGTCAATCCAAAACCCAATGGTAAATCCAGAACAGGATGTTCTCTCATTGGCTTCTTGAGGTAAAATGAGAAGTACAGGCCTGTGACGTCACATTTTATGGTCAGATGGTACAGCTCCAATCCGATTAGACGCTGTATCATGTGCCCGGCTCTTTTTTTTTTTTAAAGGATGTGACGTCATCTCCAAGGGAGGTACATCTCATCCTTAAAACCACATGGCTATATCACATGTATTACAGCCAATGGGATTGAAGACAATCCCACTAGTTGATGCACCATGTGATAGGTCAGATTAGTTCAAAAGGATTTGACATCATCCCTTAAAGTGATGTACCACAGACACCCACGGGGACCACCTGAGGACCCCCGGACACCCGCGGCCTCTAGCAGCTGTGTTAATATACATTTTAATACTAGTGTTGATGAGCAGGGGGTTTCTCCTAACAAGATCCTGGGTCCTAACCCTCCTCTCCAATTGGATGCAACTTACTCTATCCCATTGAATCCCTAGGGATTGACTTTCAATGGGATAGAGTAAGTTGCATCCAATTGGAGAGGAGGCGGTAGGACCCAGGATCTTGTTAGGAGAAAGACCTTGTGGATCCTTAGACTTACGTCTTTAGTTCCAGGAGGTCTAAATGGCGATATTAACGTGGGAGTCTCATATTCGACTGAGTTTTTGTGAAATTTTATTTAGATTACGGTATAAAAAAAATTCAGAATATTAGACTGTACACCACCTTGGATTAATAATTATATATGAGTTCATAAGGGTGAAATAACACCCTAAACTATACAGCGCTTGACCTAAAATATAAGTGAGTGCTACACAAGTGTAAATTTAAACAGTGACAATACTAATACAAAAAGATAAGTGTTATACTCGTGAAAAATTAACAGTGCTACTACTCGTGATAAATAATTGTGATACCTGCTAGAGATATCAAAAGCTGCCAAAGTGTCCCATGGAGTAAGTCTCTAATAAACTTACATATAACAGAATTGCAAACAAAACACAGATACCGGGCGCTTAAAAAACTCTCTGTATAAGAGACGCAAAGTCCATAGGGTAATTGAAGTCCCTTGGGAGACCCTGCCCTGGAATTCGAGCTGGTGGAAAAGTGGAAGAGATCCTGACGGTTCCTCCTATGGGAGATAGACAAAGCACACCATTGCGCAGTACCTCAGAACTCGGACCCACCCCAGCGGACAGGAATAATGCCTACTTACAATCAGTCTCTTGTATAGGTGCAGTGGAGAGAATCTGTGCTTGAACCACTTCTATGTTGCTGCCACGAACCCCACGTGTAGCTGACTCCCTTCTGCAATCCAATGATGGTCAGAAGTATCCCCCAATGCTAAAAATCCCCCAATTCTACAATAAAAACTGTATCTGGTGAAGTGATTGATTCCAACCTTAGTAGGGCCTAGTGGGAAAAGGGGGGGGGGGGAGGAGGAGGTACCCTGGAACTATTTATACCGTAACATATACAGTAAAAACGGTATCTGGTGAAATGATTGATTCCAATCTTAGTAGGGCCTAGTGGGAAAGGGGGGGGGGGGGGATGGGGTGGACATAAGGATATATTACATTCTTGATGCAACTTTAAGCAATTAACACTTTGCTCTTTAATGGACAGAGCATGGCTTACCGTTATGTTATTGCCCTTTAAAGATACACTGTTACCGTTATGTTAAGTTACGTTAGGTTAACGCCATGTTAAGTCACTTCATTTAGCTTTGTGGATCTGTGCCATAATCTCACTCATGAAATTATTCCTAGTAAGTAAACAATAATCAAAACAATATAAAATGTTGCATAAGCCCCCCCAGAAATTCACTTTGCATTATTATCTTACTGAGAGCTAGGGACAGGGCCATTAGAAAAATGAAATGATTAAATAATATTTACCGAAAGAAGGAGAAGTTAACCCAATTACTGCCAGACTGTCCTGTAGAAAAATACGTTGCAGCCAGGCAACGGACAATGGCTTTATCAAGATGTTCCAAAAAATAAAAGACACTTGATAACGATACTCATTTCAATAATCACAAAGCAAAACAGATCTGATAATCTGTCGGGATTAATGCAGGGTTATATGTAAATAAAATCCGCTTGATTAAATCCACAAATTAAATTGCTTTCCTTTATTTTCAATCCGATGGAAGATTATTCATGCATAAAAATGTAAAGTGGTCCACATATTGCTATTGTTATATGCTCACGGCTGGGGCGGAGAGATAGAAACAGGTTGTGGTGGTGGTGTCTCGATTCAAAAGTGTGCTGGGAATAATAAGAAGTAACAGTGTGAGGAAGGCCAGCTAAAGATATTTCCACCAGAAGAAGTGGGAACTAAACTAGCAAAGATATTAAACAATTAAGATCAAGTAGGATGTGAAGCTTTACAGCAGGGGTCTCAAACTCAGTCCTCAAGGGTCACCAACAGGCCAGATTTTATGGATATCCCTGCTTCAGCACAGTACAGTCAAAGACTGAGCCACTGATTGAGCCACCTGTGCGGAAGCAGGGATATCCATAAAAACCTGGCCTGTTGGTGGCCCTTGAGGACTGAGTTTGAGACCCCTGCTTTACAGCAATGAAACATAATTCAGGCTGTGGTCCTTATACACGGTTAATACCCATATTTCTATGTATCCATCTCTGCATCCCACCCATAAGTGTATGATAACTCTAGACAGAATGTATTGTACAATCAAAGGTAACATGCACTCCAGCAGTTATAAACCAAAACTTTTGCTTATTCGATATGAGTTTTGCTTAGTTGATTTAAACACCAATGAATTCTTATATCCCTTAGAATTCAAAGGTCTACCTGCCATATTGGTCTTATAGAAGTGTGGATTTGTTCTGCGTTGTGATACGTTTAGCAAAAACAAACAGGAGAGTCCTTTGAAGAGTGACAGGATTACAGAAACCTTACGAGGCTATTCTTCATGCGTTCTGCTTGTACTGTGACAAACGGAAGAGATCAGCGATTACAAAAAAAAAAATGTTCTGTAAACTATAATTTCATCTTTGAATAGCTCTTACATTTGTCCATTAAGATGATTTACAATATGCAATGGATTCTCAGAAATCCCAAAATGTAAATATGGTGCATCCCATTCCCTCTATTCTCCTTATCAGAACCCTGAAGGGGAGTAATCTCTCTAAGATTGCTGTGTTAGGTCTATCCGTTTGTATTGAATGGTTTGTTAGTATTCTGGGTCAGAACTCAAAGATGCCATCAGTGTTATATGTTACTTTGTGACCAGGATTGAGCTATTACATGTCTTTAGACTGACCTTTGTACTTATTTTGGCCTGACAGTCAACCATAAAAACATTTCTGATTCACTGTCTTATACTGTAAGTTCATTGGGAATCAAAGTTTCAGGTATAAAGAAATGCTCAGAGCATTAAATCAATATTATTATCTGGAGTAGGGTGCGGTGTACTGTACAGCTGCAGCCCTGTCAAGACTTTGTGTGAGTCTCACACATTAGGGCTCTGTTTTACAGTCTCCCGCAGCATGAGGTAAGTCTCACGCTGACGTGACACCCTTATAAAGAGTCTTAACCCCACCCAAAAGTCATATCTAGGCCCCCTCCTATCATCCTATCATCACCCCGCCACTTTTGCAGCATCCCCCGTCTCCTAGGATCATCACCCAGCCCCCTTGTACCATTACCTGTCCCCGTATGTCCTCAACTCATCCCCCCTCGCTTCATTATCCTGCCCCCTCTTGCGATATAACGCTGCCCCTGACAGACACTGGGTCCCCGGCTCCAGAGGAGAGAAGGTCTCACCCAAATCTCACGCATGTGTGAGGCCTCTTCTCACGCTCAGGAGAAGGGAGACCATTGAGAGCTTTGAATCTCCCTTTACAGCATCTGCTCTGTGACATGCATTTTCTATTTCTCTGTACATGTGAATATTAAAAAAAATACTCCCAAACATGCTTCTTTTAATTATATTTGTCTTTATTTTCATTTTTATTAATTCCCGATGACATTTTGGAAATTGTTATATCAGTATAGATACTCGCTGCAGTGTGCAGGTGTGTGCACAATTGCTGATTAAGGCCTGAAAGCTTAAATGTGACTCTGCTTTTTGGCGAATCTATGTGTAAATGTTACTAGTTTTAGCATAAATAGAAAAGTAGTGTGGAAAGCGTAAATAAAAAACACAGTCTGAGGTTATTTTGAAACAGAATAACAAGTGAATTTATTCAAGTCAAGTGCACAACGGAGACAGCTTCAAAACAAAAGCTCTCTAAATAATAACACGATATGCCATATATTTATACCCTAAATCCTAAAGCTCCACCCCTTTATGGGGGGGCTTGCACGTCACTAAACATTACCTCATTTTGTAATACATAACAATATTAAAGTTGATGTCATTTTGTAATACATAACAATATTGTATAACTACCTGTCAGCTAGAAACCATTCTGGGGTTAAATGGGATGTGCCTATTCTGTCGCCTAGCAATATGTTATGAGAATAAATTCTGCTGCAAGAATCTAAGCTTATCTCATGGGTTCTCATAACTTTTAGCCTGTTTACACTTTCAATTTGAAGCTGATTGGATGAGGAAGAGTCAATAAATTTAGCTAGGAGCAAAAATTCCATTCCTGTGCTTCACACATTTGTTTATACAGAAATGAAACACAGAAATTAGACTCACAAAGACAAGACAAGATGGCGGATTGAAATATTCACACAAAATGGCTTCATCCTAAATGCTGTTATGTTGTTATGCCAGACCCCCTAATGTCTCAACTTCGTCAGTAGCTATCCTCCCAGTATTTCCTCCCATTGTGTAATAATGAAATGGTAGTTATTATTAATAAAATATTGTTTCTCCTTGCATTAATCTTTAATTGGCTCTGTTTTTTTGGTTTAAGGATTTGTTAAAAAAAAAACTAGCAAAATATGGGCAAACTTTTTTGAGAACTCAAAAGTGATCCCAGTTTATACAAAAAGAAAAAGAAAAAAAGTACCCCACCCCTAAAACAAAGAATCGGAGGATGAGCCCATCTCGGGTTTTGGCCTCAAATTTGGTCGGTTTAGAACGTTCCTTCTGAAGTTCGACTCAAACTTCTGAACAAGCTTCTAAGTTCGCAAACATGTAGAAAACCGAATATAAGCTCTAGGAAATACAGAACATAGGATCAAAGATCTTGAAGTTGTAAATGAATCAAAGTGGAGCATACATCAGGTTAAGAGGGTATATATAGATATATAGGAGGGTAGGAGGAGACACATCAATGGGTAGTTTTGAAATATAGCTGTTAGAACACTCAGATGTGGTTTTAGATAAATTCCTCAGCGAAAGTCCAATACTTTATAACATCGCAGTGTCTCCAGTATGCCCGGTGTGGAGTAACAGCTTACTCACGATCATTCACCGTCCTGCTCCTGCAGCTGACAGAACTCACATGCCGATCACCTGTCTGTAAGTCCTCAGTAACCCCTGAGTGCGTCTCTTCGATGGCAAGCGTCAGAAAAATATAGATATATCGATGAGACTGCACCTCCTGGAAAAATGGAAACTCACCCGCAATTGAAAAAAAAATATATATTTTTTATTGATCTACATACTCAAGGAGTACTCCTTGAGAAAGCGCCATAGAGGGCGTCACGTGAGAGGAGAGGCCTTTGTTTTGTTCGTGTTTGTGTAAATTTTGATGTAGATCAATACATTTTTTTTATTCTTTCAATTGCTGGTGAGTTTCCATTTTTCCAGGAGCTGTAGTCTCATCGATATATCTACTATTTTTCTAAGTTCGTAAAGCTTGTATTTGACGTTAACGAACCTGCCCATCCTTTCTTCTGACACAACTGCATGTGAATGGCCTTTTTTTTTTTTTCAACCAAAGAAGTTTTTATTGAGTGCATGGTACAATCATAACACTATCGACCAACCCAATGTCTTATATAAGGGTACTCACGTCAACTCATTTCGTATTGGGACTCACAATAGACAAAATGGGGGGAGTAACAGACCAACTAGACTTACAACCAGGATAAACCAGGGGAGAGGTAGGGAGGGGAGGGGGGGAGGGGGAGGTGAGGAGGGGAGGGGGAGGGGGGGGGAGGTAGCTGCCATAGAAAATTCTGAATCCTCTGGGTTCTTCTTAGGGAACTCAGCTCTACCAGGTCCCGGGATAGCTTCTAGCCTACTGTTCGCGAACGTCTTCGGGTGGGTACTACAGACCCTGCCTAATCACTCTGTGATCCATTCTGGTTATCGCTCCCTCCTGTCTCTATTATGTGTCCTCTAGTCAGCCACACCCATCCAAGGAGAACGCGTCTAGAGCTATTAAAGCAATATATTGGAGGCATTGATCCCTGGGATATCGTTCAGGGCTAACCATGGCGCCCAGACTTTTAGGAAATTTGTGCCGGTGTCGTTAACCAGACTCTGTTCCATCCGACAAACATGCCAAATTCTATTTCTGATTTGTGGGATATTTGGTATCTCGGGCTGCTTCCACAGTGCTGCGATTTCGCACCTCAGGGCAGTTGCAAAATGTGCAATTAATTTGTGCTCCGATCTATTTAGCCCCGGGGTGCGTCTGGCCAGCAGAAACAACCAGGGGTCCAAAGGGATCGTGCAATCGAGAATTCTCTGGAGCCAATTCCTGATGTCTTCCCAGATTGGAAGTATCTTGGTGCAACCCCACAGCATGTGCAGCAAGTCTGCCTGCTCCCCACATTGTTTGGGGCACAATGGGGGGTAACCCCTGACAAACTTTGATAATCGTAATGGGGTCAAATACCACCTCATCAGGACCTTATACGCGTTCTCCTTTAATGTCGTGCAGATTGAGCTCTTAGCTGCTGCTAAAATAATATAGTCCCAGTCCTCGTCATCTAGAGTTTCCCCTAGATCTCTCTCCCATCTGGTCTTGTACTTAAGTGTCACGTCGGCGTCAGGGGTCGGGCAGACTACCGCCTTATACATCACAGAGATGAGTCCCTTGGTTCCTGTTTCTCTAGAACAGAGCTGTTCAAATTAGTCTGTTGAGCGCGGATGGGAAATTTATCATAGAAAGCTCTTAGCTGGAGGTATCTAAAAAATTCTGAATTTGGAACTGTTTTTTCTGACTTAATTTGCTCAAAAGGTTTGATAGATATTCTACCCTCCAGGTGTAAAAGGCGAGTGTAGCCTTTCTGTGTCCAGATAGTGAAATCTTTCTTCTGCAGACCCGGAGCGAAATCAGGGTTCCCCAAAATTGGGGTCATCAAGGAGTGTTGTCTCATTAGGACGTACTTATATTTGCTCTTGTCCCATACTGCTAAAGAGCTGTCAATCGCGGGGAGCGGGTGACTGAAGGTTTTGCGCACCTTGTTTGGAAGCCAGATCAGGTCCTGTAGTGCCACCGGGGCACAGCAGGCCGCCTCCAGTTCCACCCACCGCCTCAGACTAGGGTGGGTGTGCCACTGGATAATTTGGATCAATTTGGCCGCTCTGAAATATGATAACAGGCAAGGTACCGCTAATCCTCCTCTTGTTGTGGGCCTAATCATTGCGCTAGTTTTTATGCGGGGGGTTTTATTACCCCAGACGAACTTCACCATAGCGGACTGTAACCGAAGAATATCTTCCCTGATTATCGGTACCGGAAGAGTCAGAATTCTGGGAAGGAGATTCATTTTGAGAGACTGAATCCTGCCAATCCAGGATATATTGTACCCTGCCTATTTCCGGAGATCCTCCTTCAGTGTCCGTATCAGTCTGGGGTAATTTGCATTATATAGGGTGCCTGATTGCTTTGTGATATATATCCCTAGATAGTTTATGGAGGAGGTTTGCCATTTGAAATCAAAGTTCACCGTGATCAGTTTCTCGGTGGCCTTAGGTAGGTTGATATTCAGGGCTTCTGATTTTGCCTGGTTAATTTTGAACCCTGATATCGCATTAAATTCCCCCAGTAATTGAAAGACATTCGGCAGAGAGGTGAGGGGCTGTGATAATGTGAGTATCACGTCATCAGCGTACAGGGCCACCTTATGTGGCTGGTCACTAATTTGGATTCCTGCTATGTTCGGGCTGAGGCGGATGTGCGCCGCTAGGGGTTCGATGCATAGCGCAAAGAGAAGGGGTGATAGAGGGCAGCCTTGTCTGGTGCCGCTCTTAATCAGGAATTCATCCGAGGGGAAGCCCTGGTGCCTGACCTTCGCCATCTGTCCCTGATACAGAGCGAGAATTGCCTCCACCATTCTCCCACCCAAGCCGAATGCTCCCAGCGTCTCTCTCAAGTAGGGCCAGTCAATTCTGTCGAACGCTTTTTCTGCATCTAAACTAAGCACCATAGACGGGATGTGTTTTTTTTGTGCCAAATCAATCAGATCTATAATCCGTCTGGTGTTATCTGCCGCTTGTCGACCACATATGAACCCTACTTGATCGGGATGGACCAACCTGGGCAACACCTGGTTAAGGCGGCTAGCTAATAGTTTGGAAAAGATTTTTGTATCTGAGTTTATTAATGATATGGGCCTATAGCTTTTACAGTCCGCTGGGTCCTTTCCCTGTTTGTGAATCACCGAGATAGACGCCTGGAGCATCGAGCCTGGGATGGGGGCACCATCCAGAAAGGAATTACACAATTTTAGTAGGTGAGGAGCTAAAATCTTGCGGAATTTCTTGTAATAGAGATTGGAGAAGCCATCAGGGCCTGGGGCCTTGGCTGCTTTCAATGACTTCATTACCTCTAGAATTTCCTCAATAGTAAAGTCTGCCTGTAGTGCGTCCCTCTCCTCTCTGGTCACTTTTGGCAATTGAGCCTCTGTTAAGAACGTCTTTAGTCGTGCTTTTGTGGTTGGCGTATGTGCCACCTTTGCCCCGTCATATAGGGTTTCATAATATGTTTTAAATTCATTTACTATTTATTTTGGGTCAGAGGTTAGATCCCCCTGCTCTGTTCGAATTGTCTGAATTTGGGAGACGTGTTTGCTGTCTTGTAATTTGTTGGCAATTAGGGTATCTGGCCTGTTTGCTTTTTCCAAAAAATTCCGCTTAGACCATGTCAGCTCCTTCTCTGCATGGGAGGCCAGCAAGATATTATGTTTAGTTTTGGTGTCTAGCAACTCCTTAAGGGTCATTGCATTCTTGTTATCTTTATGTCGGGCTGAAAGAACTGCCAATTCTGCTTGTAACTGATTGATTTTTTTGTCCTTCTCCCTCTTCCGCCTGCTTGCGATCCCTATGAGCTCTCCTCTCAGAGTTGCCTTATGGCTTCCCATAGGGTAGCCTGTGAAGTCACACTTCCCATATTCTCCTGAAAATATCCCTGATTCTATCCCCCACTTTTTGTGAAATTTCGGGGATTTTTAGTAAAACTTCATTAAGTTTCCAGTTCGCTCCTGGTCTGTCCAGAATAAAATCCGAGCACCGCAGCTCTATCGGCGCATGATCTGACCACGAAATATCGTGGATGCCCGAGTGGGAGATCTGAGAAACCATTCTGCTACAGTAGATACAAAGAGGTAGTCTATCCTACTGTATCTGTCGTGTGGGTGGGAGTAAAATGTAAATCCTTTGTCATGTCGATGCTGTTCACGCCATATATCTAAAAGATTATTGGTTCTTAGCCCCCTGTTCCAGGTTTGTCTGACCTTCAAATTAGTTTTACCGCTCGGGGTGCACCTATCCATTATCGGATCCAGTGTCTGGTTAAAGTCGCCCCCTAGTACTACGCATCCCTGCGCTATCCTCTGGAGGACGGAAAAGAACCTTTCCAGGAAAGCCTCTGTGCCTTCACTCAGGGTGTAAACGTTTGCCAATGTGATCGGCTGACCTCTTATTTCACCGATTATAATCAGAAATCGGCCGTTGTTGTCTTTTTTAATGGTCTTAACCGCAAAAGGCAAACGGTTATGAAGTAGTATGGATACTCCTCTTTTTTTTTTGCTGGTTGAGGCTGAGAACCAAGTCTTAAATCTATAGTCTATATATTTCGGGGAGCTGGATTTAGAGAAATGTGTCTCTTGTAATAAAATTATGTCGGGGTCTGTTTTCTTGTAGTCCGCCATGGCTAGTCTGCATTTCCCTGGGCTATTAAAGCCTTTCACATTGTGTGAAATGATAGTAATCCCTTTACTCATGTGTGTATTTCCAAACCTTTGCTTCATGCGTTCATCCGAGCCCAGGGTCTCATCATCGGGAATCTTCTAGATCTTTCTGTGGTTTCTGACTGCAGTCGGGGAAAACAAGGGAATGTACACTGGGGGAACAAATAAACACATATAACTGCACATGAAAATACAATGTTAGCACATCTGGCATTTGGGCGAGACCAATCCCCCCCAAGTGCCTTCTCTGCCCCTCCTGGACGTACAGCACGAGCGTAGTCCGGGATGGACCTCCACCCCCCTCTACCGCTCCCCATTGCTGGTCCAGTGAGGACTTTCATGGGCCTCCAGAAGGGGTTACCCCCCGCGCCCATGTGGAGGCTCATGCCCTAGGCGAAACTGGAGGGCACCCCACCCTCCCCCCCGACAATAATAGGTAAGTTATATTTAAAACAGAACCCATCCTTCGTCAGTTTAACTATGTTACTGCAACTTTTTCCCCCTCTAATTGTCTAGCGTCTTTTCCCCTTCTTGCTACTCCTCCACTTCCTTGGAGAATATGTCGACTTGATCTGTCCAGCTCAACTTTTCCTTTGCCTCTCCCCCTACCCCTCTCTATAGGAGTCTGCCACTAGATTTTATAACTATGGCCTTATGACCCTCCTGACATCCCAAGTCCAGTAGTATGTCTTTGGTTTAGGGGCCTGGTCACTAGGGGAGTGATTGGTCACACAGAGGTGTTTGTGTGGAAACAATGTTTATTAGATCCGCCACTTTCTTGATGTGCTCTGTGTACTGCCAGCTTGGCGGTGCGTGGCCACTCCTCCCGACGTGCTGCAGGGTGCTGTCATCTCTTCTTTCGTTCTTGCTTGCTATCGGGCAGGGGGTCTCCTCTCCCCGGCGATCCCGGCGCTCCTCCTTCCTCATTGCCCGGGTTGTGGTCCTGTGTCGCTTCTCGCGAGACTGGACGATGCTCGGCGCTCCATGATGACGTCTTTGGTGAATGCTCCCCTGCCTCCTCCAAGATGGCGTCCCGCTCACTTCCGGTGACGTCGTTCCGGGGGACGCCATTTTCTCACCTGGAGCCCGCGGAAGAGGTCGACACTCCCCCAGCTCTCCCGCCAAAGCATGTTGTACTTCCGTGATGCCGCCTCGTGTTCCCGATCGTGTCCTTTCGCCATGATGGGCATCATGCGTTCCACCTTATGCCGCCATGATGTATGCAGGTATGTTTTTTCAATTTTTGATTAGCTTTTCTTGCAGGAGTTACCGTAAGGGTTGCGGGGTCCCGCCACGAGGTAGCACTGAGTCTGGAGATAGTAAATTGATCAGCCGGATCATCCTTCTTCGCTCAAGGGGTTAACAATAGAGGGAGACAACTCAGGGGTTAACTTGTAACTTTATTAACAGGCCTCTAACCATGAGGTATCTCCAGGGGAGATAAGAGAATTTGGGTAAGCTATCAAGTGAGATCGTCCCGACTTTCTCTTGCTGCCCCTACCACCTGCCAGTCCGCATCTCTGGGCTTTTCCCCTCGAGGGCTTGTGGGGGAGTTCTCTTTGACCCCCAGCTTCTGCAGGAACTCGTCTCCCTCTTCTATCTCCTTCATGGAGATGGCCCTTCCGTTGCGGATGACCAGCAGGCCAAACGGAAAGGTCCATCTATATCTGATGGCTCGGTCCCTCAGTGTCCTGGTGATGGGCTGGAGTTTCCTTCTCCTGGCTAAGGTGAGCGGGGAAAGATCTTGGAAGAGCTGCATAGTAATCTCTTCAAATCTGCAGGCTCCTGCCACTCTGGCCTTTTGTAGAATGGCATCCCTGGTGCGATAGTGGTACAGCCGGGCAATTACATCTCTCGGCTGCTCCGTCGCTGCTGGCTTGCTTCGCAGGGCACGGTGGCAGCGATCCATAATTCGCTCATAAGCTGGACAGTCAGGGAGCAGCTCCGTCATCCATCGGGAGATGAAATCCTCCACATCAGTGATGGTCTCAGGGATACCGCGTACTCTGATATTATTCCTGCGGTCCCTGTTCTCCGCGTCCTCCTGCCTGTCCGCCAATTCGTTGATTTGTGCCTGGAGATATGTGGAGCGTTTGTCCGCTTTTTTAATAAGTTTTGAGTTGGTGCCTACTTTCTCTTCCAGAGCTCCGGTGCGCTTGCCGAGTCCTTGCACCTCTTTTTTTAAGTCCTGCATTTCGAGGTGAATAAGGGCTTTCATGTCTCTGTATAGCCGCTCAAAATCACAGCGGCGGACTGGTAATTGCTCCGATCCCTCCGCTGTGTCTTCATCCCGCTCTGATTCTGAGCCTGCATTTCGAATCTGGCGCCATTGTTGCTGCCACGCTCCGTGAGCTCGAGCGGCCCAGATATTTGCGGAGATCTCCTTCTTTTTTCATCTTTGCCTGCATCGGTGCCATCTCTATAGTTTTAGTGTTAATGTTAGAGTGGTTAGAAGTGCCAAAGGTCCGTTCTGCTTAATTTATTAGTGTTTTATCGGGGGTGAGGGATGGAGCTCAAGGCTTATGCTGCCATCCGTCTCACTCTCGCGCATGCGCCTCCGTGAATGGCCTTTAATGGTTTATTTTCAGGTGTTTTATATGACTTTAAAGGCAGGAGTGTCGTTCCGCGCTAGGGATATCACTGTAAATAGTCCCTCTTGCAGCCGTCAGTCAGGGGGGCTCCACACATCCCCTGTAAAGGTGAGATCCCACAAGGGAGCTCACAAACAAGAAACACAAGTGACAGGCAGGCGCACTGAGGGACAATGAACACTTTATTAATAAAAAAGGATGATAAGACAGTAGACAGCCAACATCTACTGATTGGGTATAAAATAATCAAAATACAAAGGTAAACAGTGTTAGAATGACTGGTTAGACACCAGTACAGGCGGAGGAATAAAACAGGTCAATACTGGTTCACATTAGCACTACAGAGGGGGTCCGGACCGATCTGAGTACATACCCTGCTGGAAGGAGGGAAATGAAGTGTAGAGACCCGCAACCTCCGACTGCAAAACTCCACAGGAGTTTACCTTCGTATTTTGATTATTTTATACCCAATCAGTAGATTTTGGCTGTCTACTGTCTTATCATCCTTTTTATTAATAAAGTGTTCATTGTCCCTCAGTGCGCCTGCCTGTCACTTGTTTTTCACGTTTTATATGACTTTATATGACTTTTTCTGTGCATCAGCTTAAGGATGAGGTCTAAGGAAGTCATTGCTAGCGGTCTTTGGGCTGGCAGTTACCGTGTTGTGTCTTACTGAAATCTTCAATTCCCTTTGGAAATGGTATCTTGCCATCTCCTAATTGTACTGTAATAAAGTATTGTACAGTATATGGGGAGGGTGAGTCTCAATTAATTAGTCTCTTCCTTCAGCACCTTAGCTAATCAAATTACAGCTTGGTTTCGGTTCTGATTTTGCCAAAACTCGATTTGTTTGGTTTTTGGGTTGGGATTTTCTACCAAATTATGGGGGGGAAAAAAAATCAAAATAAGCAGGAAAATACTAAAATAGCATAGTAGAGCATAAAATGCTTAAAATAAGTATAACATCATAAAAACTGTTAGGAAACAAAAATAATATCTATTGAAAATGTAATAATTAAAAATGACATGGTGAGTTACAGATATATATTTTCATTATTTTAAGTTTTTCAGTTATATTATTTTCATCTCCTGATTGTTTTGTAGGATGTTACACTTAGTTTAAGCTGTTTTCATGCTTTATTGTACTATTTTTTTTTAGCATTTTTCTGCTTATTTTGAAATTTTCCATAAATTGGTAAAACAAAACAAAAAACAAAACCTGAAAAATCTAAAACGAAAAGCATGAAATTATTTAACAATGAAAACACGAGTTAGGTGCCCACCCGTAATTTTCTCCATGGTCCTTGATTCTCGTGATGCAATGTAAAAGGTTTAAAACCTACCAGTCAAACATAGGTGTATGATAACCCTCCAGCTACATACATGACTTCTACAAGTGCCGTTTACCATTCCTTTGAATGACATTATGTTTATGTAACGGGTGCTCCCTCTGGCCTGACCCACCCAATCTCATATTGGCCCGTGTAGTCTAACCAGTCTCCCATTACAAGGCGTGTGTGGTGGTGCACCTGCAAGCAACAGGACTCTTGAGTCTCCCGCTTGGTGTTATTAGGGGATGTCATCAGGACAGGTAGCTGAGGTAGTGGGTACGAGTCCAACTTACATCATGTGCAGCGCCTCCACCTCATCAGGATCTGTGCTTCCGCAGGGAGATGGTCCTGGTGAGGAACTCCTTCTTGGTGCCATCCACTGTTCAGCAATCTCACACTCACACAGTGGGGTTCTTTTTCTCAAGGACATCTTTATTGAATACAGGGATGTAGCAGACTGCCGCATGCAGCTGCCGGCTCTAGCCGCACATCTCTCCGTGCTGTCCCTTTGCCAGGTACGCCCTCCCGTATTGAAGTGGGATTCCCTTTCTCCTAGGGAGATCACCGCTGTGCCAGGTCCCTGGACACAGTATGGCGTAGACAAACTTAACTGATCACTCTGCTACCGCTAGTTACTGCACTAGGGTCACAAAAGTGATTCTCCAATCTTGTACCTTCTGGTTACTATTTCTCCACCAACAACAACACTAACTGTCAGTGTTGTGCCCTTTATACTCCAGGGGGCAGTCGCAGCTCTGAGATCACTATCCAGGGACTCAGAGCATACAGCCACTCCCATCCTTACACAGGGCACCACACCAGGGTGTGAGGGAAAACCTCCATAACTACTGTGGGCAGGCCTGTATTTACCAGGACTTACTGCCAACAGGGAAGATGTATGCAGTCATTATTATGCATGGCTACATTTACATTAATCCTTAATAGATTTGAATGGTTTATTGCACTTTTCCTGTTTCTATGCGTCATCAAATATAATGTAAGAATGAAAGTAAATGTGATATACTCAGTGGTTTTTTTGTGGGGGAGCTCATGGCAATGGAATTCCAGCACTTCTTTTTTCTGAAGAGGAAACTCCATATGATGCTTATAACATGATTAGGAGTAATGCTAGAAAAACAGCCTGAGATATCTCCTTATTTGAAGTCACTATGTTCTTAATAGTTTACATGTAAATTCATTTTTATTGGCTTATGGCTCCAGCACCATTTTTATTGTTGTTACAAAAATACCAGTGGTTATGTAGTTGGGCACTTTCCCTGTATTATTAATGTTCACTAATGACTACATTCGCCATTTATGTAAACATGTGGTATATCAGATATTCTTTGGTGATATGATCTGTGTTTTAATATCTGTCTAGATATGAAGTATAGGGCTGGTTATGTTCCTCCATTTATTTACTGTATATTATCAGGGCTGCTCCTCCTGAAATAATCCCTCTGCATCTCCACACCATACTATACATATTTGTATACTATACAGTAATACAAATGTGTGTTTTGTACTGAAGTAGGCTTGTAAAAAGCTTGCAAATAAATGAGCAGTGCGCTGTTCATGGATTAAATTGGTAATGAATGTTGGAATCAGATGGCTTTCTCTTAATGTGAAAGTGTATCTTGAAAGTCATTGGGGTTAAATGGGTATAATTAACTAAACCATCAACATGCAGGAATGCAGCAGCTAGCATATTGGCCTAATGTTGCATGAAAGCTGATGTATTTCTATGTCCTCGTAATGAAATGGCCAGAAATGTGTAGGCAAATGCAAAATAATGTAAAGAATAACATCCCAAGGTAACATAAAAATAAATTGCGGCGGGTCTTTTTCTACAGAGACTCTGAGGCATACTGATGTAGCCAACATTGTTGCAACTCCCGGCGCATCAAAGTTGCACCAAATGCTGCACAAAATGAGGCTACGGCATCATTCCGATAAAGGGGATTACCATTTGTTTCAATGGAGCCGTGTCAAATCTAAACATATTGCTGCAGTTTTGATACGATGCGTCGCGTTAACAAGAGAAGTAACGTTGGCTATATCTGTACCAGAGGAGTTTATCAAATAATAATGTGTATGACAACTTGTTAGCTTCAATATGCTAGCCCATTATTTTTAAAAAAGGGGTTCCTAGGATCTCTTGGGTTCCTAGGATCTCTTGGGTTCCCAGGGCATCCCTAAAAGGTTTCATGTAATTTTCAGGTCATTTTAAAATGGTACATATACAGACGAATTTATAATGCATGTGATCTCAGAGTCGCTGGTAGAGAGGATTGGGGTTCCTCAGAACTTCACATAAGGTTCCTTAACGAAAAAAGAGTTGGAAACCACAGTACTAACTGCTTCAACTATTACTATTAGAGGTTTGCGAATGTCTTCAAATTTGCATTGCAAAAGTGTTGAAGGCTTTTATTCCCAGATATAGCTTATTTTGCAAAAATGTTTGTGATAGTTTACATGACTCTGGAATTAGAAAAAATTATCATAAGTGTTTGTAAAACGGCAGTGCTGTATGACTGCTACCTTGTAGCTGTTTGTGCCACCATCAAATGGTAAAAAATAACTGAACTATGAAATGTTCTGTTGCAGCTCAATCAGCAGCCAGCACTAGACCCTGTACTTCTGTACATGAATGAATTTTTCACAAGAAAATTAAAATAAAACCATGAGTATGATTGAGCAGCCTCATCATCAACATCACTATTACTGCTTTGTCTACCAGTGTGAAGTACATCCATCATTAGTACATCCTCATGATGAATACTACCAACACCCTCTGAGTCCTGTTGCTACCAGGAATTGAGCCATCCCTCCTTCTCTCAACTGTTTGCATGTGTCCTTCTCAGAGTTTAAACTTCTTTGCCATATAGTCTTATGATGATGGATCATGTCCCTATAGGTGAAAGGTACTTAGATGAGTGTCATGGAAGACCAGACGATTATATGGGGATTGCAAGTACCAGACAGAACGAAGGAGTTAAATAAACAGAGTTAATTTCAGCCGGAGCCAACAGGAGCAACACAATGCACAAAACAAGCTTAAACTCCCCAAACCGAGGGTTACGAAAGGAATCCTAGCTGGCTAGGTTCTAGGGGCTGCCGTAGCTAGCTTACCCAGGATGTCTTCCATAGTCCATCTGTCTAAAGGTATCCCAGTATCTTGGGATGATAGCCACCTGCTTGCAGGTTCAATTCTCCTGCTAGTCTCTGACACAAGACTAGCTATGAACCTCAGAATATCCAAAATAATTAGTGGAGCTCTGATTGGCGTCGGCTTACATACTCTCTCAGCCTCGATCTGAAACCATGGAAGACCAATCAGTGAAGAGATTATCTTCGCTGGCCAATCAGAGAGCGAGGGCTTGCCTGAGATGGACCAATCAGGACCGTGGGAGGTGACAGTGATTTAGGACAGCACACAGAGGCGGGTTTAAGGAGAGTGGGCAATTCAAACTGATGAATGGGAATTGAGCTGGCAGGGGCTGAGTTCCTGGTTTCAGCCTGATATCTCCTGATAGGCATCTCAGGATCTGGGAGGAACAATGGCTCCACTTTTGAAGAACATGTTCTCCCGACCTAAATCCATGCCCTCCTGCACTTCCCCAGTGTTACCAAGCACTTCACCTAGCCCAAATTAAATTGTGGCCAAAGCCTCATTGTGTGCTCACCAGATTGAGTAGATTACCAGCCAACCACACAATGGAGCCTTACAAATACACGCAGAATCAACATGAAGAATAAACGAAGTTGGCAGTCTTGAATCATGTTTTGATCAAAAGATACAACTAAATGACTCCTTAAATGACTCCTTTGTTACACTAAATGAAAAAAATTCACTAGCATATTTTAGTTTTTTGCAGATATTCCTTGGGGAGTGATTCTCCCAGATACAACAGCCTCCCAACTGCAATTTGGTAATTCATTCGAACCCCTACAATTGGACTTATCACATTTATTTGTGATGTCAGGATTGGACTTGTAACTATATATTTCTACTTTTTTTCAAGCACTTTATTATATATATTGAGTTTGTATAATTTATATTGTTTAATCAGTGTACATTTATTTTCTCATTAGCGCTATTTGTTTTTCCTGATTATATATATATATATATATACAGTGTTCGACAAACCTATACATTTGCTCGCCCCGGGCGAGTGGATTTAACCCCCGGGCGAGTAAATATTGGCCCAAGCAGCACACGTTTGGTACTAGATGGCGAGTAGATTTTTTTATTGTGGCGAGTAGATTTTTTGGTGATTTGTCAACCACTGTATATATATATATCCCACGATGCTCTGAGGTGGAACATCTCCAAATAAATAAGCTTTGTTAAGTATCTTACACCTGCTGCTGAATTTATAGGCTACTAAGACTTGACAGATGTCATTAATTTAATGTAAAGGGACAATTGGGGCAGAAACAAACATTGATTATAATAATAATAATATGCCTCCTCCCCTGTTTCTCTAGTCCTCTCTTCGAATTGTTCACTGATGGAAATGGAGCATTGACACAAGGTGCATTGATGGAATGCTGAATAAGGTTGGTCCCGAGCCTGAGTTCCTGAGTCTGAATGTGAGGTTAGCAAATTCAGAGAAAGTTAGGGTGCGACGTTCAGAATGAACTTTTAAATTGGCGGGAAATCTGAGGGGTAGAGGGAGAGAGAGAGAATGAGAGAGAATTTGGCATTAATAGTGGAGCAAGACACTACTAATCAACACAGGCTGCACGGGGTATGTTTCTGGTCCCCCCTCCCCCCTGCTGTTAATTGTAATCTTTAAATGTTTCATTGTGTTATTGTGTCATAGTCTTGGTTTTTTTTTTTGTTCCACTCTTTCGAAAATGTTCAAATAATTGTACTTAGTTTTTGTTTAGTCACCATCAATGCTATGTTTTCTAGCTCATATATTTTACTTCATTATCTGGACTATGATGTACTATTGAGCAGAATCACACTTTTTTTCAGAGATATCTAGCTTCAAAGTTTATGCAAATGCTAATTTTGCCTGTTTCTATTGGCTACCAACCAGGGAGCCATTTTAATCACCCAATCTCCACCATCTTTCAAGCTCAATATCTGTAGAACTGTGCAGTTCTGGGCTGTTCTCCACCCAGGTGATAATTTAAAACAGTTCTTCTGACTCAGGAAATAGACTTAGTTTGCAGATTAAGAATCTATAGAATATATACTATAAGTATCCAGATTACAGATCAGCATATTAGTTATATTATCCTTCTGACACACCTGGTCTACCTTGGATAAACCCTGTACAATTATCCTTCCAGAATCATCTAGTACATTCTGGTAAATCCTTCCAGATACCCCACCATACAATGTAATCTTTGATATCCTGTTATTGTATAACCTGTTCACTGTTGCATTTATACCCTTGTAGGCATTAACCCCTTCATCACAGTCTTAACTCCTTTATGCCCTTACAGTTCTTGGCAGTAAGACCCCATGATACAAAAAAAGAGGATTTTTGCTTCAGAGACTGGTGTACTATACAGTATATTGTATAGTTTTTGTGAGTGTTTTGCTTATTTTAGACTTTTTTTTACCTACATTCTAATGCTACTTTAGCCTTTTCCAGCTAATTATTAGTTGTTCTTAGATAAACAAAATAAAAAAATCCCAAATCTAAATCAATCAAGTTCTGCAACCCCCCTTCCTCCCTTCCCTCCTTCCCCCTTCCACAAACACACCTTTATACAACATGTGCAGAAACACCTGTACACAAAAAGGAACACACCTGAAATACATGGGAAATATGCTAATTAATTTGTTTGGAATATACTTTGCATATACAAATGAGCATATCCCTCTCTACTTCTCTCCTTCTCTCTCCCTCTCTCCCCTTATCTCCATCCTCCCTCTCCATCACTCCCTCTCTCTCCCTTTATCTCCCTCCTCCCACTCTCTCCGTCTCTCCCTCTCTCTCTCCTTATCTCCATCCTCCCTCTCTCCCTCTCTCTGTCTCTTCCTCCCTCTCCCCCTCTCTGCCTCTCTCTCTCCATCTCTCTCCCCTTCTCTCCCTCCCTCCCTCTCTAACCATCTCTCTCCCTCTCTCCCTCTCTCTCTCTCTCTCTCTCTCTCTCTCTCTCTCTCTCTCTCTCTCTCTCTCTCTCTCTCTCTCTCTCTCTCTCTCTCTCTCTCTCTCTCTCTCTCTCTCTCTCTCTCTCTCTCTCCCTCCCTCCCTCCCTCCCTCCCTCCCTCTCCCTCCCTCTTCCTCCCTCTCCCTCCCTCTTCCTCCCTCTCCCTCCCTCTTCCTCCCTCTCCCGCCCTCTCTCTATATCTCTCTCCCTCTCTACCCCCCTCTCTCTCTCTCTCTCCCTCTCTCTCTCCCTCTTTCTCTCACCTTAAAAACCCATATTTCAGAATCTGGCTGGGAATTACGCCACCTTTAGATATGACCTAAATAACATTGATTCCCTGCGTTTACCTGAACACCCTTTAGTGGATATGCAATGTTAGGTGGAATGTCTCTTTTGATTCTTATTAACCCTAATAGCCAGAAAAATGTAACCATAGGCTATTTAAAGTAATTACATAGGGTTAACGTTAGGTTATTCTCTTTAGTGCATGGGTGTTACAATTTAACCCATGTTAATTTAGATTAGCATTACATTCAGGACCACCGGCAGCTTTCCCGGGGCCCAAGACTAGAGTCTCCACCTGGGCCCGCCATGTTGGTGGTTCTGCGAGCCTTTATCTCTCACACACCTCATTGCTCTCTCTCTCACACACACCTCATCTCTCTCTCTCTCTCTCTCTCTCTCTCACACACCTCATCTCTTTCTCTCACACACACCTTAACTCTCTCTCTCCCTCTCTCTCACACACACACACGTTATCACTCTCTCTCTCTCTTTCTCTCGCTCTCTCACACAAACCTCATCTCTCTCACATACACACACACCTCATCTCTCTCACACTCACACCTCATCACTCACTCTCTTTCTCTCTCTCTCTCATACACACCTCATCGCTCTCTCTCTTTCGCACGCACGCACGCACGCACACACACCTTATCACTCTCTCACTAAACTCTCTCTCACTCTACCTCCCCCTATTTCTCTCCCCCTTCTCACAATCCCTCTTCCCCTCCCTCCCCCATGTATTTCGCTATGCCCACTCACTCCCCTTCTCTCTCCCCAATTTTCACTCTTCCCCCTCTCTATCACTCTCCCCTTACACTTTCCTCTCTCCCGCTGTATCTCAATCTCCCCATCCTCTTTCACTTAATCTCCTCCTCCTCTCTCACTTATCTGCCCCCTCAAGCTGCCCCCTCCTCTCTCACTTAATCTCCCCCACCTCGCAGATAGTAGCTCCCCTCCCCTGAGGCCCCTGAGGCCCATGAGGCTGGATATTGGAGGTTGGGCCTGACCTTTGGCTGGGCAGAACTACTAGCATCGGCCAGTCGGGCCCCTGAGCCGTCGGGAATGGGACACTTTTCCCAGGCCCCTCTCCCCCCCTGTCGATGGCTAAATGGAGCGTAGTGTATCTGGGCCACAGAGAGAAGATGTTTGGTGGATACAGTAGTGGAAGTGCAGCAGTAGAGACGGACGATCCTGAGGTAGGCAGCAGTGAGTATGAAATGTTTCAGGCATCGGAGGGCAGCAGTACAAAGAAGTCCAGAAAAAAAGACAGCCTTGAGCAGAGAGTACAAGGTGAGTGAATAAGTAACTCAATTTTACAGCACTGATGTATGGAGAGCAGAGGAGTGTAAAGTCTGGAAAGAAAGGAGGAGAAATAACTTCTTAATACAGGATATGATGGGAAAGCCAACAGATGGATTTTAGGAGGGAAGAAGGTTAATTCAGTGTGTTAAGGTTAGAAGTCAGTGTGTTAATTCAGTGTACTTATTGCAATATCAAAATGCATAAAATAAGTTGACTGGTTATGCTTCCATAGTTACATACTAAGATTCTAATGGAAAAACAAAATCAATAATACACAGAGGTAGATTGCACTGCAGTACAATTTACTGGCAACTATTGTTTGTATGGAAAATGATTGGTTAATTGCATGCAGCTATTTAATAATTACATATACAGTTTCTTATTTAATTATTAATGGTTTCTGGTTATGCACCACCATTTTTGCAGACCAGACGGCTCACAAAAAGCATACATTATAATTACTTAAGAAATGTTGAAGATTATTTAAAGGTTTCTTAACAGTCACAGAACAAAGGAGATGTGTGTGTGTATAATGCAGCTGTGGGCTGCAGTGTGGGTTCAATAGAGTACAGCAGTCAGTTCTCAAAGCAGTTTGATTATAAATGTGGATATATATATATATATATATATATATATATATATATATATATATATATGCAAATACAACTTTATGCTCATCTGCATGTCTTAGGCAGGTCTGCAACCCCGCCTTTCCCCATCATCACCCAGCATACAGCACTTCCACTGCAGCAAGGGATTCTGGGAAATGACATGCAAATGAGCACACAGTGTCACTTTTTGCCTCAAAAACCATTTTTAACATGGTTCCCTATAGGCTTAAGCTTGCTGCATGGTCACAGCTTTGAGCACAGCCAGGGTTAAGGTGCATACCCAGAAAACCACCCACAGACAGCTGTTTCGACCTTGATGGGTCTCATCAGTGTGGGGTTGATTTTAACTGGGTATGCATGAGAGGCTATGGGATAGGCTATACCATAATACTGAGTTAAGTTATGGTGAGTAAAAAAAGTGACAAAAACCCTCCACAGGAAAGCAAATATGCAAATACAACTGTTTGCTCATCTGCATGTCTTAGGCAGGTCTGCAACCCCGCCTTTCCCCATCATCACCCAGCATACAGCACTTCCACTGCAGCAAGGGATTCTGGGAAATGACATGCAAATGAGCACACAGTGTCACTTTTTGCCTCAAAAACCATTTTTAACATGGTTCCCTATAGGCTTAAGCTTGCTGCATGGTCACAGCTTTGAGCACAGCCAGGGTTAAGGTGCATACCCAGAAAACCACCCACAGACAGCTGTTTCGACCTTGATGGGTCTCATCAGTGTGGGGTTGATTTTAACTGGGTATGCATGAGAGGCTATGGGATAGGCTATAACATAATACTGAGTTAAGTTATGGTGAGTAAAAAAAGTGACAAAAACCCTCCACAGGAAAGCAAATATGCAAATACAACTGTATGCTCATCTGCATGTCTTAGGCAGGTCTGCAACCCCGCGTTTCCCCATCATCACCCAGCATACAGCACTTCCACTGCAGCAAGGGATTCTGGGAAATGACATGCAAATGAGCACACAGTGTCACTTTTTGCCTCAAAAACCATTTTTAACATGGTTCCCTATAGGCTTAAGCTTGCTGCATGGTCACAGCTTTGAGCACAGCCAGGGTTAAACCCCACACTGATGAGACCCATCAAGGTCGAAACAGCTGTCTGTGGGTGGTTTTCTGGGTATGCACCTTAACCCTGGCTGTGCTCAAAGCTGTGACCATGCAGCAAGCTTAAGCCTATAGGGAACCATGTTAAAAATGGTTTTTGAGGCAAAAAGTGACACTGTGTGCTCATTTGCATGTCATTTCCCAGAATCCCTTGCTGCAGTGGACTGTGTCTGCAGTGTCTGGACTGACCACCACGAGCCTCCGTACCAGCCGGAACTTGTGACGCCAATCACTGACAAATTCTTACTCTGGAAACAAATCCTGACGTCTTTGGTTCCAAGCAGGGAGTAGATTCCATGTACCAGCGATTGTCCCAAATATTTCAATGCGGGTATATTGAGGATCAACGCCTGGACATCAGCACCTCACGCAGCCCTACGCTTTTCATCAGATATACTGATTTCATCAGGGAATTGGGTGATTTATCTTTTCTATCCATTCTGATTGGCTGGCATCATTCCCTTTAAGTGACGTCATGTCAAAAAAAAAAATAATTAAAGTCGGAATATGGTTTTAACAGCCAATCAGGTTGCTGTTAACCATTTTGAGGCTAAATGTGACGTCACAAGTCATATTTAAGGCCATGACGCCTCATTTGAGCCCAAGAAGACGACGGGACAACATCGGTTGGGATTTAACATGGGGTATTTTGGATTGACAGATGAAGAAAGAAGATAAAGAAGATGAAGAAAGAAGATAAAGAAGATGAAGAAATGGTTACAGATGAAGCTAGAAGAAGGTGATAAAGAAAGAAAAAAGAAGATTGGGGTACCTGAGCCGGATCTTCATGGCGGATGGCATCGGATGCTGTTGGAGGCCTTCAAGGTACGTGAGCTTCCTGTTACCCCGGGAGTCGGAGGGCCACCGCTTCTAATGGTAAGTAATATATTCAATGTTTGTAAATGTCTCTTTTTACGGGTTTATTCTTTGGATGTGTTTTTTGATTTTTTGGGGAAGGCACATTGACTGATAATATATTAATCTGTACCTCTTTAGGGTACAGATTAATACATTATTATGCCAATATTTGGGGGGCATTTGTCGCTTGGTATTGCTGTTGCTTTTTTGCATTTCATTTATTATGTGGATGTGATTGATTGTTTTTTCGTGCTTAATGTAATTAAAGATTTGCGATTGGTGTTTGTTTGTACTTAATGTTATATTATGTTAGCTAATGTGTTTTATGGTTAGTTCAGATATTGTTAGAATTTCTTTCTTTCTATTTTACTGTTTGAATTCATTAATGTTGGAGTAATTCATTGTTTGGATTGGTTAGTGTTACTATTCATTTTGAGTTGGTTTCGAAATTAATTGTTTTGATTAGTTAATGGTTTAATTAATTCATTGTTGATGTTGCTATTGATTGTATTGATTGGATTAGCTGGCTACTGATTTTATTTAGTGACGTGTGATTTTTTGGAGTTTAGTTAGGTTTTATTATTGTGTGTCTTGTGTATTACTGTATTGTGATTAGAGTGCTCATTGAGTGCTATAGAGGCTTATCATGCCCATATTATTATTATATGGGTATGATGTACCACTATACTACTCAATGGGTATAGGGTGGGTATAGTCAGTCAGGGGTGGGTGCTTAGGCCTCATGGGTGGGTGAAGGGGGTATTAGCCCTAAGGATGGGTGTTTAGACCTTGCGGCTGGGTAGCGGTTGGGTTAACCCCTTTATTACCTTAGCGGTATTAACCACTAAGGTAATGAAGGGGTTAACTCCCCCCGCAACCCCGCCGCAATGCCTAAACAGCCACTAAGGGCCAAATTCCCCCTTCACCCAACCTCGCTCGCTAGCTAGCAATACAAGTATTGTATTGTATGTTTTTACAGTAAGCCTGGCACGGGTGTTTAACCCCTTCATTGCCTTAGCGGTTAGCCGCTAAGGTAATTAAGTTTCTGTACATGCATGTTTCCTGCCTCAGATGCATGCCGGGGGGGTCCGAAGCTGCTATTAATGGCTATCAGCTCTGGAGACCCCCGGCATCAATCCGAGGCAGGAAAGGGGCCTGATTTTTTCTAAGTTCCGACACATCGCTGCTCATCGAGGCCATCTCCCCACCAATTTACCAAAAAGTTTGTGGTGTATTGGATTTGGGGAGAAGAACACTTTTTAGGGCTGCGATGGGCTGCGATAGGCCGCGACAGCCAACTTGCGGGTCTCTGAATCGCGTGAGTTTATCAACCCTCCGAAAATGGTCGATAAGCGACTGATCGCCGCTCAGTTGGCGATTTTCTGTGGGTGATAAAATTTTGCGTCGATACAGGCCGTTATCGAGCGCTTATCGAGGCTATCTGAATACGAGTACCCATTTTGGGCGATAAGTGCTCGATAAGGGCCTTATCGAGGCTTTCTGAATAAGGCCCATTGGGTTATATCTACTAAGCAGTGTCACTCCATAAGACACATTCCAACACGGCTGAGTAAATATGTCGCCTTTTGGTCATAATTAAGATATACTGTATGTAAGGTGCCTTCCAGCATAGAAGGTATCTTATAGAGTAACACCACTTAGTAATTATGGGTGTTTATAGACCATTCACTTTAATTGGCTTATTCTGTAAGAGGCATTAGCACTGATCCGGTGCTACCACAGGGATGTCAATGTGGCTTTCCATGCGATTGTGCCCAATTGGCACAATCACCCCGTACATAATAAGCCCCTAAAAGGGCTATATGGTTTCTTCCAGAGTGCTATTCTACAAGGTGTCTTCCAACACCGGAATTATGTTGGCCCACTGCAGAGAATGGACTGTAAGATGTCTTAAGGTGCCAGGGGTGTTGTTGATTTGTCTAACACTTATCTTTAACCAATATACAGTAAAAGAGGGGAACACACTGTGATATTACACCTTAATTAGTTAAGGTTTATGTAATGATATATATCTGTGCTTATACTGTATGTGCTTTGGATGTTACATGGATATGTAGAAAAGGTGATTTTGTACAATAACCAGATCCATTTGAAGTGATTCATTCCTTTTCAGGTTACAAAATTCCCTTATGGAGGAAAATATGTTATATTTATCAGGTATGGAAGTCTAAAGGACCAACATGTTACTAATATGGTATCAGAAAATGTACTCAGAATGTTACTAAACCATCTATTGTTTGATGTGAAAAGGTGGAATCCATACGTCAGAACATCCCCTCTGTTTCTTCTTCCCATCCTACACCTCTTCCTAACTCTCCTCCTGCCTTCCTTGACTCTTTTTCCACTGTCTCAGAGGAGGATGTGTCGCTGTTGATCGCCTCTTCTCCCTCTACCACTTACCCTCTTGACCCCATTCCCTCCCATCGCCTAAAACCTCTTGCTCCTACTATAATCCCTACGCTCACACACATTTTTAACTCCTCCCTCTGCTCTGGAACCTTTCCATCCTCCTTCAAACATGCAACAGTCATACCATTACTCAAAAACACCAAGCTTGACCCTACCTGTCTTTCTAACTATCGACCTGTCTCCCTCCTGCCTTTTGCCTCTAAACTCCTTGAACGTCTTGTATTCTCTCGCTTGCTCCATTTTCTCAACACCTATTCTCTCCTAGACCCTCTACAATCTGGCTTCCGCACTGCTCACTCCACGGAAACAGCCCTCACTAAAATAACTGACGACCTCCATGCTGCCAAAGACAGAGGTCATTACACTCTGCTCATATTACTCGACCTCTCTGCAGCATTTGATACTGTGGAACACCGTCTTCTCCTTCACATTCTCCATACTCTTGGTGTTCGGAACAAAGCTCTATCCTGGATCTCATCCTACCTCTCCCATCGTACTTTCAGTGTCTCTTGTGCTAACACCTCCTCCTCCTCTATTGATCTCTCTGTGGGGGTACCCCAGGGCTCTGTCCTGGGACCTCTTCTCTTTTCTCTGTACACACTCTCTCTAGGTGACCTAATAACATCTTTTGGGTTTAAATATCACCTCTATGCTGACGACACACAAATATACTTTTCAACACCTGACCTTACACCTGCTATACAGACCAAAGTTTCTGAATGTCTCTCTGCTATATCATCCTGGATGGCCCTCCGTCACCTTAAACTCAACATGGCTAAAACAGAGCTCCTCATACTTCCTCCCAAACCTGGCCCTACTACCTCCTTCCACATTACTGTTGTAACTACAATCATTCACCCAGTAGCCCACGCATGCTGCCTAGGGGTCACACTCGACTCCTCTCTCACATTCGCCCCTCACATTCAAAACATTTCTAAAACTTGTCGCTTTTTCCTCCGCAATATAACAAAGATACGCCCTTTCCTCTGTTGCTCGACTGCTAAAACTCTGACTCAGGCCCTCATTCTCTCCCATCTTGATTACTGTAACCTCATGCTGTCCAGCCTTCCTGCCTCTCACCTGTCTCCCCTACAATCTATCCTAAATGCTGCTGCCAGAATCACTCTACTCTTTCCTAGATCTGTCTCAGCATCTCCCCTCCTGAAATCCCTCTCCTGGCTTCCAATCAAATCCCGCATCTCACACTCCATTCTTCTCCTCACTTTTAAAGCTTTACACTCTTCTGCCCCTCCTTACATCTCAGCCCTAATTTCTCGCTATGCACCACCCCGACTCTTGCGTTCTGCTCAAGGATGTCTTCTTTCTACCCCCTTTGTATCTAAAGCCCTCTCCCGCCTTAAACCTTTTTCAGTGACTGCCCCACACCTCTGGAATGCCCTTCCCCTCAGTACCCGACTAGCACCCTCTCTATCCACCTTTAAGACCCATCTTAAGACACACTTGCTTAATGAAGCGTATGAATAGCACTGTGGATAATCATGGACACATGATACATAAGCTTGGCCCCCTGCAGACGCACTTACCAGAACTCCCTCCTACTGTCTCTGTACGTTCTCCCTACCTACCAATTAGACTGTAAGCTCATTGGGGCAGGGACTCCTCTTCCTTAATGTTACGTTTATGTCTAAAGCACTTATTCCCATGATCTGTTATTTATATTATCTGTTATTTATTCGATTACCACATGTATTACTACTGTGAAGCGCTATGTACATTAATGGCGCTATATAAATAAAGACATATAATACAATACAATACAATGTAATATATCAAACACTATGGGGCCTAGGCGATAAGCGTTCATAAAAAAGATCGCCGGGCCATTTAAATCGCCTGTTTTTTGAGTGTTGCTAACATGATATTCAGAAAGCCTTGATTACCTGTGATAGCAAAAGTCCCAAAACAGGCGAGTAGCGGCGGCGTGATGATCACCTCTCTGAAAAGGCCTTACCTGGCGACTCCTTTCTGCTGCAGAGTGCTGCTCAGAGAGAGCCACCTCTCCCTGCGCAAATCTCGACCGAAATTAATGTTTTTTTAATAAAAAATGTAATACTTGTGTACATGAGCAGTTTCCTAAGATAAAGGCCCTGTTATGGGGTGGATTTTATTCCCTTATTCCCACGGTCACGTGACGTGGGACATTTAAATGCATAGGAGATACTGGCACCCTGCGGGTGTCCGGGGGTCCTCAGGTGGTCCCCGCCGGTGCCTGTGGGCCATAAGGTGGTCCCTGTGGGTGTCCAGGTGTCCTCAGGTGGTCCCTGCATGTGTCTGTGGGCCCTCAGGAGGTCCCCACGGGTTCCGGGCGGCCTCAGGTGGTCCCCATGTGAGTCTGTAGGCCCTCGTGAGGTACCTGTGGTTGTCCGGGGGCCCCTAGGTGATCCCCATGGGTGTCTGTGGGCCCTCGGGTGGTGTCCACAGGTCCTCAGGTGGTCCCTGTGGGTGTCTGGGGGCCCTCGGGTGGTCCCCGTGGGTGTCTGTGGGCCCTTTGGGTGTCCCTGAGGGTGTCCCCAGGTTGTCCCCCCGGGTGTCTATGGACCCTCGGGTGGTCCTCTGGTGGTCCCCGTGTGTGTCCGGGGGTCCCCAGGTTGTTCCCCCTGGGTGTCTGTTGACCCTCAGGTGGTCCATGCGGGTGTCTGGGGGCCCTCGGGTGGCCCCCGCGGGTCCCCGCTGGCCTGCAGTACCAATCCTGTGGCAATTATTTTTGCAATACATAGAAATAAATACACCCCCAACCCTCCCCCACCCCCCCAATACATACAGTAAAGTAATTGGCAAAATAACTATTATCCAGATATGGATAATAGTGCATTTGCCCATTATAAAATAAAACATTAGCCAGTCAGCATAAATAAAGTAAATATACCTTTCTACTTACCCCTGCCATCATGAAGGGCGTCCTCGTCAGCATACTGAAGGTCCATGTCCTTCGATGCCAGCAAGAACCCCTTAATCACCTTAGCGGTTAATAACCACTATAGTAATTAAGGGTTTAACCACATGGGAATTGGAGAATGTAAATGACAAATTGAGTGTGACAGTTGATATGTGAAGTAATGTGGTACATTTTGGAAGTGTTTTTGGATCTAAATGTTCCTGTACTGGTGCTGTATTTACACGCCGTGCATGCTGAACATGCAAAACAAAGTTTGTTGGTACTCTTAGATACATACTTGGGACCAACATTTTTAAAGCTTCCAATGAAGGAGCAACAGATCAGGACCAACTCTAATACTATTCTAGTCCCTGTTACTAGTTTCAAATATTTGGGCATATGGTTTGACTCCCATTTAACATTTGGGTTGCACATTGATAACCTGACATCCAAAACCTATGCCAAACTAGGTGTACTATATTGGAACAAATCGTCCCTATGTCTGCTGGTCAGAAAGCGCATTGCACAGCAGATGCTGATGCCAATTATAGACTATGGGGACATAGTATATGGTATGGCACCCCAAACTCACCTCAGCAAACTTGAAACCCTCTACAACTCAATATGCCACTTTGTCCTCCAATGCAATTACAACACATATCACTGCGAAATGCTCAAAGAACTAGATTGGTCATCACTTGAGTCTAGGCGCAAAGTTCATCCTTCCTGTCTTGCCTTCAAATACTTTCTGGGCAAGCTACCCGCCTTATCTGAACAAGCTCCTCACCCATACCACCTGCAGCATTTATCATCTGAGATCTGACTCCTAAAGACTGTTCATGGTCCCAAGGTTCAACATAGTATCCAGCCGCTCCTCCTTCTCTTACTGTGCACCCCACAACTGTAATAGTCTACCGGAGACTCTCACAGCCTCCACAAGTTATTTCAAAACTAAAGCTGTCTCACATTTTAATCTGGTCTGTAACTGTTATATATGCCTATAATATATATTATCTTTACCTTGTATATAATGTTCTGTATAACCCTTTTCACTCATTGTAACCATGTATTTGTAACCATGTATTTCTCATTATAACTCTGAGCCAGGACATACTTGAAAACGAGAGGTAACTCTCAATGTATTACTACCTGGTAAAACATTTTATAAATAAATAAATAATACTTGGATTGTCCAAAAGAGCAACTAGGTGCCAACTTAGACTGTAAGTTGGCTGCTTTTTAAAGATTATTGAAGATTTATATTGCAGAATTTGTGATAACGTGGTATTTTGAAGAAGGATGGGCCAATGTTTGTTGAAGATTTTGCAAATTTTGGGGGCCATCTGTTTATATTGGTTAATAAAGGATACTTTATCAATGGAACTTGGAACTTGAAGGCGATTTCTTTTTTTTTTTGTAATTTAAAAGAGTATTTCTATCTATCTGTTTTACCTGTGCAAGTGTACTGTCAAGTTCTAGTGAAAAGTAATTTCTATTGATGAATTTGGATTTCAATTAATTGGTCTATTCCACAAACGTATAGTTATTCGAACAATTTTGTTTCAGACAAATAAATTGCCCTTTGAGTATATTTTTTATTCATTGAGGATTGTGGTGACTATTAGCCATCAAATAGTTATCGGCTTGAACCATTTTGTAAAATGTCTTGGTGTGTATTTGATTATCTACTATAGTAATGTCCAAAACTAGAAACTCAATGTGTTGGGGGTGATATTGGCAAGGGAATTTGAGGTTCCTAATGTTTTTATTAATGTCAATAATAAATGCATACAACAACAAAAAAAAGAAGCCCAAAGCTACTTCCAATGTGACAAAAATACACAGTGCAATATTTATATATTCTCTTGAAAAAGGGTAATTTAGTTTAACCCTTTGGCTAAAGCGTCTTAAGCCTGCTGCCACATTCAAGGCATGACCGTTAGCAGGTCCTAACATTCCCTGAGTAAATATTTTTATTCACCTGTATAATTACAGGAAGAATGATCAGCATTGGATCTGTCGTAACCCAGCAAAATGAAACTGACCTGCTAACTTGGAAGTTGGTTAGGGGCGAGCTTAAACCTTTGGGGAGGAGAGGGGGGGGCACTACCCTCCCAAAAGCAGCCGAGACCTGCTGCACACAATTAGCAAAAAAACACAGATTCCCAACAAGCTCTGAGAAACCCCAAATATTACCACATAATATATATATATATTTATATAAGTGTCCAAATGAGTGCTAGTTTTTTGTTGTATACATTTAGCCACTCCCACTAGCACTCCTTTGGACACTTATATACATATATATTATGTGGTAATGTTTGGGGTTTCTCAGAGCTTGTTGGGTATTTGAGTGTTTATTAACTATATGCAGCTGGTCTCAGCTGCTTTTGGGAGGGTGGTGGCTCCTCCCCCCAAGGATTAAGCTTGCCCCTCCCCACTTTCCAAGTTGCAGGTCAGTTTCATTTTGCCAGGTTACGGCAGATCCAATGTAGCTCATTGTTACTGTAATTATACAGGTTTACAAGAATGTTAACCCAGGGAGCGTTAGGACCTGCGAACAGGGTCTGCCTTGATGTGGCTCGCAGGCTTACAATGCTTTGCCCAAAGGTTTCAACTAAATGACCCTTTTTCAAGAGAATATATAGGTATTGCACTGTGTATTTTTGTCACACATATGTAACAGTTACAGACCAAATTAAAATGTGAGACATGTTTAGTTTTGGAAGATCTTAGACTGGTGGCGGCTGTGAAAGTCTCTGGTAGATTGTTCAAGTTGTGGGTTGCTCATCATCAGATCAGAGATGCCCTTAAGGTGAAAAGGTGTGTGTGTTTGGGGAGGGGGCGGGGGCAGAAGTACAGCAGCTATTCCCTCCATGGATAAGATGTCTTTAAGTGTGAGGTTTCTCTCTAGTTTTTATAATTCAACTTTCCCATTACAGTTGTTAATATCATGTGCTGGGACAAAAGAGAGACGCTTCTCCTGGAGTGACATTTCCCCTGCGAAAGTATCTGTGTATAGAGATTAAAGATTAATTTCAGGCCTGCAAGGCCTTTCCTTAGGTATGTGAGGCTGACCAGCAGGCCTGGAACGTTGTATTGTGACGCTGTTCTTCTGCAATAAAATGAAGATTATTTGATACTGATATTGAAGTTTTGCTGGGATTCTTGTAAGAAGATGTATCCAGACCATGAGTCTTTTGAGAGTGCTGTCTCTTTCGCTATTTTGTAGAGTCCGGTAACCAAACTGTTTCAGCGTTAAGCAAAAAGTGAAATTTTTATAGAACTGTTGTATAACTGGTATACCCACTTTATAGTATTATGTATAGCAAATATGTAAAATAGGATATTGTATTTATATTATTTATATTATTATATTCATACATATCATAAGTCCAGGCTGAGAGATGAAGGATCCCGAGGGGGAAGGAGATTGCGGGGGACGATTACAGACTCATAACACACCAAAAAGTTATAATAGGGCTTGTACTTATCCATACAGTACATACAGATGCACAGATATGCATTAATTCATGCACTCATACTGTACATTTACATACACATGTACAGATTAAGTGTGCTTCACAGCCCCCATACCTCAACATACTCAGACGCCTCACAATATCACATAGGATTCAATGGTAATGTTGCTACAGTGTGTCCAGACATACATCAAAAAAAGAGACAGTTAAGTCAGCTACATAGGAACATATAGTTATACAATGATATGGTAATGCAGAGCCAACTGAGTCCTATAGAGCCATACAGTACATACAGTAATACACACATACAGTAGCAGACTGACTCTCCCTGCAGTTGCACTGCCATGGGAGATTCTGCTGACCTCTGGCTCTGCCCAAGGGTCTCCTGGTTATGCAAGTCTAGACCTGGAGCTAACCTTCACCTTTCATTAAGACAGAGACATTGAGCAGAAATATATGCTCAGCAGAAATGTTTTGATGTACAGTATTCTTCTTTAAGTGTAAAAGCCACTATATTATTTTGCTCTGTTTAGAGGTTTGAAGGTTTAATCAGAATTTTGAGCTACAGTAGCGGCATACTTTATTCTTACCAATGCCGGCGGCATGCCAGGATCTACTCCGGCTGCCGCCAGTTAAGACCGCGCGCCACCGCGTTTCCTACACGCACCCCCCCTCCGCTTCGGGCGCATTTTAGCCCCCCTTCCCGACCCCGAACCCGGCTCCTGCTCTGCCCCTCTGCTTCCCTGCACCCCCGCTTACCTCAATTTACACTCCAGGGGTGTCGGGGAAGCTGGGGAGGCCGGGGAAGCCGGGGAAACCAGGCACGTCACGTGACAGTGACGTCACAGTGCGCCGCAACAAGCCGCGTCACCACACTTCCCGCACACATCCTGCCGTGCGGGAAGTGTAAGATATAATAATGTCGCTACAGTAAGTTATTTATAAATACATTTGAATTAACTTGGAGTGTCTTCCAGAGGGGAAATGTTACAGGACTTCATTGCTAAGAAACGTAGTGAACATACAGGACAGCCTTTTTATTCTGTTGTGGAGTCTATGGTGGGTTTCTACCTGTTTCCTTAAAAAAAAAATGTTGGTATACAGTAGTATGTTTGAGGACGACCACTGTAAATGTCTTATTAATTGATTTAAAACTAAACCCATAACAATTTCTGGAATTTTGGAATTGTTGCAGAAGTCTTAGGGCCACATTTACCAAAAAGTGCTTCCCGATTAGATGCCGCCAATGTGAGACGATACCTTGAAGCCCGGTCACTTGAAAAGGCCATAAAAGGCTAAGCTGTGCTTTAAGCCTATAGTGCAAACTTCTTTGCTGCTATATCATTTTCAGTTAGTCCTATATGACTAAATGAGGAAAGCTCTTGAACATATTTTGAAGCATAAAACAATTGTTAAAAATGGTTGTTTTCTCATTTTTTCCCAATTTCACTAAACGTCACCAAGTGGGACTGAACCCTTACCGTCTTTTTCTTGTGGTGAGAATTGGAGCGAGCCTTTACATCCCCGGTCTTACGATGGAAAGCCACATACTGATGGTGCATTGGGTAGAATTAAATAAATAGTTTAAAACCCAGCAAGTAGTCCATTCCATGAATGTGTACAGGAATGGGTTTGTGACCTTGAACTGTATTAACCTTTGAGTAGACTGGTTTGTTAAGTCAAATTACAATTCAATTGAAAGCGTTTAGATTGAATTTCTATTTACTGCCACTTACAGAACCCGTGCCTTTGAAATGTTGCATTTACGTTCTCGTTATCCACACCGGTTCACAGGCCTCATTGTGAAACGATTCACCAGTTTTCTGTTCTGGAAATTTATTGACATAAAAACATTTTCTTTTGGCCAAATTAAAGCCATCACGATTGGCAATGGTATAAAAAATCTGCCCAACTCACTGATATTTGGAACGTAATTTACAGCATTCTGTGACACTTGTAATAATAATAATAATATTAACTTTATTTCCTAAAGAGCTTTTCTCCCAGTGGGACTCAAAGAGCGTCACAATTACAGTATTGTGCGCAGTATGCAGCACATAGGGATTTTTACAGGCACAGTGCCTGCCCAGATGAGTTTGTAATCTACGTTTTTGGTGCCTGAGGCACAGGGAGATAAGGTGACTTGCTCAAGGTCACAAGGAGCCGACACCAAGATTTAAACCAGTTTCCCCTGCTCACTGTCATTGTTATCAGAGTCAGCGCCTTTACTCGCTGAGCCGCTAACTCAGCCCCTACATAGAGCTAGATATAGTTTTGTAGATAGTTTTCAGAACTACATTTTCAAAGCTTCTTCAGTAACATTAAATGATGAAATGACCCTGGAGACGTTAGAGAATGTGTTTACTGCAGTTTTAGTGTACGGTATCTTAATACACCATTAGAGGTGCAGTCCCCCCAATTTGACTTATTTTGAAAGGGACCCCCATGTGATCCCATTTAATGCAGACACAAACCTAATTTCTTTCTCTAGCTGCCTTTCAATTATCTTAAAGATAAATGTAAAGCCCAAATCCTCCAGCAGAGCGCTCACATGGGAACTCCTACTGTGTATTCTCACTTTCTCCAGCAGAGCGCTCACATGGGAACCCCTGCTGTGTATTCTCACTTTCTCCAGCAGAGCGCTCACATGGGAACTCCTGCTGTGTATTCTCACTTTCTCTAGCAGAGCGCTCACATGGGAACTCTTGCGGTGTATTCTCACTTTCTCCTCCAAAGCGCTCACATGGGAACTCCTGCTGTGTATTCTCACTTTATCCTGCAGAGCGCTCACATGGGAACTCCTGCGGTGTATTCTCACTTTCTCCAGCAGAGCGTTCACATGGGAACTCCTGCGGTGTATTCTCACTTTCTCCTGCAGAGCGCTCACATGGGAACTCCTGCTGTGTATTCTCACTTTATCCTGCAGAGCGCTCACATGGGAACTCCTGCTGTGTATTCTCACTTTCTCCTGCAGAGCATCACATGGGAACTCCTGCTGTGTATTCTCACTTTCTCCAGCAGAGCGCTCACATGGGAACTCCTGCTGTGTATTCTCACTTTCTCTAGCAGAGCGCTCACATGGGAACTCCTGCGGTGTATTCTCACTTTCTCCTGCAAAGCGCTCACATGGGAACTCCGGCTGTGTATTCTCACTTTCTCTAGCAGAGCGCTCACATGGGAACTCCTGCGGTGTATTCTCACTTTCTCCTGCAAAGCGCTCACATGGAAACTCCTGCTGTGTATTCTCACTTTATCCTGCAGAGCGCTCACATGGGAACTCCTGCGGTGTATTCTCACTTTCTCCAGCAGAGCGTTCACATGGGAACTCCTGCTGTGTATTCTCACTTTCTCCTGCAGAGCGCTCACATGGGAACTCCTGCTGTGTATTCTCACTTTCTCCTGCAGAGCATCACATGGGAACTCCTGCTGTGTATTCTCACTTTCTCCAGCAGAGCGTTCACATGGGAACTCCTGCTGTGTATTCTCACTTTCTCCTGCAGAGCGTTCACATGGGAACTCCTGCTGTGTATTCTCACTTTCTCCTGCAGAGCATCACATGGGAACTCCTGCTGTGTATTCTCACTTTCTCCAACAGAGCGTTCACATGGGAACTCCTGCTGTGTATTCTCACTTTCTCCTGCAGAGCGCTCACATGGGAACTCCTGCGGTGTATTCTCACTTTCTCCTGCAGAGCGCTCACATGGGAACTCCTGCGGTGTATTCTCACTTTCTCCTGCAGAGCGCTCACATGGGAACTCCTGCTGTGAATTCTCACTTTCTCCTGCAGAGCGCCCACATGGGAACTCCTGCTGTGTATTCTCACTTTCTCCTGCAGAGCGTTCACATGGGAACTCCTGCTTTGTATTCTCACTTTCTCCTGCAGAGCATCACATGGGAACTCCTGCTGTGTATTCTCACTTTCTTCTGCAGAGCGCTCACATGGGAACTCCTGCTGTGTATTCTCACTTTCTCCTGCAGAGCATCACATGGGAACTCCTGCTTTGTATTCTCACTTTCTCCTGCAGAGCATCACATGGGAACTCCTGCTGTGTATTCTCACTTTCTTCTGCAGAGCGCTCACATGGGAACTCCTGCTGTGTATTCTCACTTTCTCCTGCAGAGCATCACATGGGAACTCCTGCTGTGTATTCTCACTTTCTCCTGCAGAGCATCACATGGGAACTCCTGCTGTGTATTCTCACTTTCTTCTGCAGAGCGCTCACATGGGAACTCCTGCTGTGTATTCTCACTTTCTCCTGCAGAGCATCACATGGGAACTCCTGCTGTGTATTCTCACTTTCTCCTGCAGAGCGTTCACATGAGAACTCCTGCAGTGTATTCTCACTTTCTCCTGCAGTGCATCACATGGGAACTCCTGCTGTGTATTCTCACTTTCTCCTGCAGAGCACCACATGGGAACTCCTGCTGTGTATTCTCACTTTCTCCTGCAGAGCACCACATGGGAACTCCTGCTTTGTATTCTCACTTTCTCCAGCAGAGCGCTCACATGGGAACTCCTGCTGTGTATTCTCACTTTCTCCTGCAGAGCATCACATGGGAACTCCTGCTGTGTATTCTCACTTTCTCCTGCAGAGCGTTCACATGGGAAATCCTGCTGTGTATTCTCACTTTCTCCTGCAGTGCATCACATGGGAACTCCTGCTGTGTATTCTCACTTTCTCCTGCAGAGCATCACATGGGAACTCCTGCTGTGTATTCTCACTGTCTCCAGCAGAGCGCTCACATGAGAACTCCTGCTTTGTATTCTCACTTTCTCCTGCAGAGCGCTCACATGGGAACTCCTGCTGTGTATTCTCACTTTCTCCAGCAGAGCGCTCACATGGGAACTCCTGCTGTTACATAGTTACATAGTTATATAGTAGATGAGGTTGAAAAAGAGACGTACTGTACGTCCATCAAGTTCAACCTATGCTAAATTTAGACAACAGATATTCTATCCTATATCTATACTTACTTATTGATCCAGAGGAAGGCAAACAAAAAACCCCAGAGTCACATCATCCAATGATATCTCATAAGGGGAAAAATAAATTCCTTCCTGACTCCAAGAATTGGCAATCGGATTAATTCCTGGATCAACATATTTCCCATGTATACTTATTTGGTATATCACTGTATTCATTTCCTATCTAAAAAGATGTCCAACCTTTTTTTGAACAAATCTATTGTATCTGCCATCACAATCTCCATGGGTAATGAATTCCACGTTTTAACTGCCCTTACTGTAAAGAACCCTTCCCTTTGCTGCTGGTGAAATTTCCTTTCCTCCAACCTTAAGGGATGGCCCGAGTCCTTTGTACTGCCCATGGGATGAATAGTTCTTTTGAAAGCTCCTTGTATTGTCCCCCCAATATATTTGTATATAGTTATCATATCCAATCTTAGACACCTCTTTTCTAATGTAAATAAATCTAATTTAGCTAGCCTCTCCTTATAAGTTAGATTGTCCATCCCATTTATTAATTTGGTGGCTCTTCTCTGCACTCTCTCTAGTTCCATAATGTCTTATTTTAGGATTGGTGCCCAAAATTGTACTCCATATTCAAGGTGTGGTCTTACTAATGATTTGTAAAGGGGCATAATTATGTTTACTTCCCTTCCATCCATTTTGCGTTTAATGCAAGATACGATCTTGTTTGCCTTGGCAGCTACTGCACGAGTTTAGGCACTATTGCTAACCCTGCTGTCTACAAGCACTCCTAAATCCTTCTCCATCAAGGATTCCCCCAATTTATCCCCATATAATTTGTAATTCGCCTTTTTATTCTTGCATCCCAAATGCATAACCTTACATTTATCTGTATTTAACCTCATCTGCCATTTACCTTCCAGTCTCTCCAAGTCCTTCTGAAGAGAAATTACATCCTGCTCTGATTCTATTACCTTACACAATTTAGTATCATCAGCAAAGATGGAGACTTTGATTTTGATGCCAACCTCAAGGTCATTAATAAACAAGTTAAAAAGCAGGGGTCCCAGTACTGACCCCTGAGGTACTCATCTCACGACTTTAGCCCAACCTGAATAAGTTCAATTTATGACAACCCTCTGTTGTCTATCCTTTAACCAGTTTTCAATCCAGGTGCATATATTATTATTGAGTCCAATTTTCTTTATTTTGTACACTAACCATGTGTGAAACCGTAACAAAAGCCTTTGCAAAATCTAAGTAAACCACATCAACTGAATTACCCTTGTCTAAATTCCTACTTACCTCCTCAAAGAAACAAACAAGGTTAGTTTGGCATGATCTATCCTTCAAAAATCCTGAGCCTGTGGAAATGGAGTCCTTGAATATGAAATGTAATGGTTTGGCTATTATTGAACGTAACTCCTAGAGAACTCTTGGATGTATGCCATCGGGGCCAGGTCCCTTATTTACTTTAATTTTTTCAAGTCGCTTATGAACTTCTTCCACAGTTAACCAATTGTTCATAAATATGGAGGTTTTGGCTTCCTCCTGCGGCACTACTATTGAACTTGATTCTTCCCTTGTAAACACAGAGGCGAAGAATTTGTTTAATACCTCTGTATTTTCCTTATCTCCAATAATCTCCAAGGGTATTTTCACTTTCTCCAGCAGAGCGTTCACATGGGAAATCCTGTTGTGTATTCTCACTTTCTCCAGCAGAGCGCTCACATGGGAACTCCTGCTGTGTATTCTCACTTTCTCCAGCAGAGCGTTCACATGGGAACTCCTGCTGTGTATTCTCACTTTCTCCTGCAGAGCATCACATGGGAACTCCTGCTGTGTATTCTCACTTTCTCCAGCAGAGCGCTCACATGGGAACTCCTGCTGTGTATTCTCACTTTCTCTAGCAGAGCGCTCACATGGGAACTCCTGCTGTGTATTCTCACTTTCTCCTGCAGAGCATTCACATGGGAACTCCTGCTGTGTATTCTCACTTTCTCCTGCAGAGCATTCACATGGGAACTCCTGCTGTGTATTCTCACTTTCTCCTGCAGAGCATTCACATGGGAACTCCTGCTGTGTATTCTCACTTTCTCCAGCAGAGCGCTCACATGGGAACTCCTGCTGTGTATTCTAACTTTCTCCTGCAGAGCATTCACATGGGAACTCCTGCTGTGTATTCTCACTTTCTCCTGCAGAGCATTCACATGGGAACTCCTGCTGTGTATTCTCACTTTCTCCTGCAGTGCATCACATGGGAACTCCTGCTGTGTATTCTCACTTTCTCCTGCAGACCGCTCACATGGGAACTCCTGCTGTGTATTCTCACTTTCTCCAGCAGTCATATTATTTAGGAATAAAATAAATCAGTGAGCAGGGAAAACAAATAGAATACAGGCATACCCCGCTTTAAGTACACTCACTTTAAGTACACTCGCGAGTAAGTACATATCGCCTAATAGGCAAACGGCAGCTCACGCATGCGCCTGTCATCACGTCTTGAACAGCAATACCGGCTCCCTACCTGTACCAAAGCTGTGCGCAAGTGGGGAGACTCTAGAGCCTGTTACAAATGCATTATTTACATCAGTTATGCACGTATATAATGATTGCAGTACAGTACATGCATCGATAAGTGGGAAAAGGTAGTGCTTCACTATAAGTACATTTTCGCTTTACATACATGCTCCAGTCCCATTGCGTACGTTAATGTGGGGTATGCCTGTAAACAAGAAACAGCTGTACAGCATTGGGAAGAACTTGTTAACACATAAACAATAATCACGCAGGGGAAACTCCCCCTTTAACTGAGTTGCTGTGACCTGTACTTGTAAATCAAGAGAATTCCCTTTTTTATACCATGCAATCAACATATAAATGTAACATGTCCACATTCTGCATCAAGCACCAACTGACCCTTGCCATGTGAGTACCAGGTTGCGATATTTTTAAAAATAATCTTAATATGTCTTTTGAAGAAAGGTGCAGCAAATAAAAATATCACTTGTGAGCACTGTCACAGTCTGCAACCCTGCCATTCCCCCGTTATCTCTTAGCATGCAGCGCTTCCACTGCAGCCAGGGATTCTGGGAAATTACATGCAAATGAGCACTCACAGGGTCACTTTTTGCTTCTTGTCCATTTTAAATGTGCAGAGGCCTGAGGAGTATTTAGGTCCAGATAACTGTATTATTTTTTAGATAAACAGTCTTAATATGTTTCAGTATAAAATAACCTCATGCAGATGGAGCGCCCTTTATTTTAAACTAAAAATTGTTATCATGGTAATTAACGCATATTTTAACACCATTTGTATCGCAGCTCCACTGCAACGTTTTAACGCATGCAATAAAAATCACGGTAAAACATTCATTCGTTATAAAAAATAAGCTGTGCCACAGCTGTACTTTTGTTTTTGGAAGTCCCCAGGCCTTCAAATAAATGTCGATCGTGATGTAGAACGCCAAGTAACAATACTAGACAAAAATATTATTGTAGCTAAGTGGAGAGGATATTAAACCTTCCTCGACATTTTTGCTTTGACGAAAAACTCATGTACAATATCAAATATGAATCATGTTCATGGGCTTCAGAAAAATACTATCGAACAAACACAATAGACTCACAGACACAGACAGAGAATATTATTTGGATGAAGAGGTATATTTTTGCCATTGGCAGGCAGGAATTCTGAATTCCATTCCTGGTTCTACCTCTGGCTGGATAGGAATGCTAACGTAACACAGACAGCTCACTTTATCAAGCAGTGTCTTCATGTATTATTTATTTCAAGGGGACAATTCCACATACGTATCTGTTTTTAGTGCAGCGTAGATACACATTAATAAAGTAATAATTATTACAATGATGGTATTTATTTTTTTTAAGCATGAAATATTTAGAATGCTGTTACAGCATATACTTTAAATACCATTCTTGAAAGCAAATGACACAATATTTACAGTACTATTTAATTACAAAGCATAATGTTAGACACATTATTGATATCCAATGGAAGTCGGATTCACTTAAGGTGAGACAGTCTGTGATTGAAAGAACTGGCAGAATTGTTTGTGCATTTGCCGCCAAGAACCACAGGAAAAAACATAAAAATTAAACGCTGATTATTGGATCTCTCAAATTCAAATGGAATTCGGGTCAAGAGCAAACGGAACGATTGCTTTATAGACAATACAATTGCATAGAATGAACAAGGGAAGTCAATTTGAAATGAAACAATATGAACAATCATTAATACTTGCAACTCATAACATATACGTTTTAAAGCTGTCAAAGTGTTCTTTTAAGTAACACTATCATATATTCATAGCACCGTTCAAATCGCATGACAAATATCTCACTGGTCGTAGCAAAGCCAACCATTTATCCATTGGACCATGAAGTGTAGTTATAAGCTTAATGCCCAGAAGGCTCCCCAGTCCATGAATTTAAAAACATTCGAAATGTTTGTGGAAGGGAATGACAAATTTGAGTCCAAAATATTCTCGCCTTAGGGCCTAACAAAACGGTGAAAATATTTGGCTTTTTAAAAATGACATTATAAGGAAAAACAAAAAAAATATGTTCTGTACTACTTTATTTTCCGTGTAAACATGGCGATATTGTGTCAACACAATGGCCTAGATCCAGAAATTGAGGTATTATAGCGGAAAATTTCGTTATTTTAAAAGGTGCAAGTCATCAATGTGGAACTGCTAAAAATTAACCCTTTTTTACTGTATTTAATGAAAATATCGGACAGACAACAAAATGGCAAAAAATATCACATTTTGTTATCAACTACTTCAGGCTGGTGTGGAATAGGTGATAAAATATTACATATAAAAAAATAACTAAGTATATATTAACCCCTTGGTAGCCCAAATGGTCATCTAGTCATAGGTTTCCATGACTAGAGGATCACTAAGGGCTACAAAGAGGTTAATATTGAACTTAAACTATACTAACTATCTCCATTGGTGACCTAAATGGCTAGTAAGGCATTGCCATACAGTGCCTTACTAAAAAAGGTGTTAACCCTTACCACCATCCCCAATCATCCAAACCACCCTTCATTGGGCAACTACCCTCAACACTGTCCCTATCCCCACCTCACCCAACAAATATAACTTAACATTTGTCTAAAAGAGGTTTTGGCCAGTATGGTCTCAATCCTAACTCCCAGAGATGAGAAGGCAGTAAGTGCACAGACAATCCACACTTCTGGGTGAGAACCTGTCTCTCTCAAGGGTAGAGACAGCTGACTAACTTTGGTAGTGCAGCTCCTTAAGTACAAGGAAAAACAGGAACCAGTATGATTGAACACACAGGCCTAGTTGCACCACCTCCCCTGTGACTCAATGAAGCTGCTGTGGGTGGGGAAAACCCATGATTAATCCTGGCAGGCCTGCTCTTACCAGGGCTTACTACCAGGGGAAGGGCAGACAGTTAACCAGAAACCAGCCCTGGCTACACTCTCCCTCTGGTGGAATCCAATGGTCCCCACTTGGAGCCAAATTTACGGGTCCATTCTGTATGTGAGTAACCTGAAACAATACAACATGACATTAAAAACCAATAACAATGGTAGACAGTTAATACCATCATATGCACAAGCAGGTTTTTACCCCCCCCCCCCCCCCACCTTTGAATGGTGAAAGAACAATAACTTGGATTACTCCTAACATGAAGAATCCCTTTTAATGATAATGCCTGGGGTCAGATTTCTTCACAATTCTACCCCTAGGGTCAAACACCTGGACAAAATATACCATCTTAGGGGGTCTTTGTAAAGCATAATTCACCCATCTGGGGGAATCTTATTCTGATTACTCTCGGATGGTTTCGACTGACAGGATAACACTTTACCCAGTCTACCTCTAAAGGCCTGCGTGGATGGGGTAAACCCTTTAGAGTGAACTTGCTGGACACAGAAACCTCCCCATCTGATCCCTCTTCTGATTCTACCCAATCCCGGTAATCAGTGGATGGTTTGGGGATCTTCTGTTTACCCAGGGACCCATGGTGACTGTGTTGGGAAACAGAACTAAATGGCGCATTGGCGGCGGCTTTGGCCTTGGCAATGTTCGGAGCAAAGTCCTTAACTCTGGCTAGGTCATGACCTGATGCAGGAGACATTGATGGCTTGCGGGACATTGGTTCCGCATGGCGCCTCTTCCCTCGGTCCAAAAGCTTAGTAATGGCCTCTTCGGACTCTGGCTGAGAGAGGGCAGTACTCACTGGAGCGATCGCAGCACAGTCCTGGTCCGCTCCGGCGGTCACCTCAGAAGTGACGTCATCTTGCGGAGACATCGTGGGATCCAGATACAGGTCCAAGTCCCGTACTGGAAGTACGTTATCTGCAGGGTGTGGTTCTGGAAGGTCAGCGTGGTCCTCTGCACGGAAGTAAATGCCAGGCAGGGCCTCTTCTCTGGACTCCTCCGCCGCAGCCTGCAGAGAGTAAGGGGGTGGTTCTTCACTGCTCTGCTGGCTCGCAATGGTCATCGGGACATCCAGAACAGCTGTAGGTACTGCATTCACTGCACTGGGCACTGCCATGGCCGTGAGACTTCTCCGCAGTTCTGGGCGCACCAGCGCTCGCCGGTGGTGGTCTCTGGACTCTGCCACTGCACTTTAAAGGTAGGTGGCTCTTTGTCATCAGCGTCACTTTTTGGTAGTCCGCCGGTTGGTGCATCACCACGGATGAGACTCTGTCGTTGTCATCCGGTGGTCTTTGGGTTCCCATCTCAGGAACCGGCTGGATCCTTGTCTCGGTCGTCAGGATACGTGAATCCTCTCGGCCTCAGTTAGGGCACAGTGACCATCTGAAGCCTCCATAGTTGTGGTAGGTTGAATAGCAGCAGTATCGACCACCCAGGTAGAGGGGTCAGTCGCATATTTCTCTGCGAATTACGTAGGCCTCAGCTTCGTGAGTTTCAGTAACTGTGCTCTGCAGCAGGCACACTTGGCTCCCCAGGTCAATTTGCCACCTGGGAAATCACACTTGAGACATAGGCATCTGATGTACCTTTTTCCCTCCACCTTCACCACCAGGACCCCTCTTGGTCACCGATAGGGGTTGAAGTCCATACCACTAGACCTATTCATGTCTTTTTTTAAGCACGGGCACAAGAGAAATGGTACATTCACTCCTTCGCTCGCCAGACTCCAAAGAACCGAGGGTGCGATTCGTTCGCCACATCCGGTACCTCCCTTGTTCTCCAAAGTGGTTAGGCATTGGTCATCAACGCGTCCCCTCCCTCTGATGGAGATTAGGTATCTTGATAAAGCCCCCTGTGAAGCGTGAAACGTTGGTGGGGCTTCTTGGCCCTTTTTTTGTCTCGATGACCATTAAATAATAATTTTTTATGGGAAACGCACTCTCCTGTTTATTACTTTTTGGACACTTGTTGTAGTTCTCTGCCGTTTTTCTCTTTCTTTGCTATATTGATCTACCAGACGGAGGCACACATAAGGACCCCCATTTCTGGATTACATGGACGTTGCAGCTTCAAAAGTGAGTTACTTGCTTGCTACATGTTTTCCACATTATGGATTTTAGTACATTTGGTATAATCTAGGGTGACTTGTATGCTTATGGTTCCTGGTGTTATTGTGTACACAAATCTTACCTTAGTGGTGAGTTCACTATCTTGGAACACACACCCAGTACCTGTCTTCAATCAAGTATTTATCCTGGGGGTCCCTCTACAAGTATCCTTTATTTTTCAATATTATTCTTCTGTTATTGGTCTGTAGCATTACGCATTTATATTTACTGGTGACTCACGGTAGGGCTGAGGTAGGGGTATAAGATCACCGACCAGAGCCAGGGCACATGTTAGAGCAGTCGTGATCCAGGCAGGGGTCAAGGCAGGCGGCACAGGAGCGGTGGTCGGAGTAAGAGGCTGAGGTCGGCAAACAGGCAATCCAAAAGAACAGGGAGGGCTAAGGAAAAGGGCAGGCTCAGGAATCAGAACACAAGAGGGCCAGGCACACAAGGAAATGCATACAATGCTCAGGCAGGGGCTGGGAGTCACTAACAGCTATCGAAGCCCTGGAACAGGTGCAGCCAATTCAGGAAGTTCAGGAAGAGACTTGCCAGGATCCAAGATGGCCACAACAGCCATGTAAGTTTAAGATCCAGCAAACTCTAACTGGAACCCTTACAACAGCACTACATTTATTTTAGAAACAAATTGAATTGCTTGGTTTGCAAATGTATTTTGTTGATATCTGTTACTTTTTTTGCACTAATTTTGTCTCAGTTTTGCAGCATTTAAGCTTTAATAACTAGCACCAGATCTTACACTATGGAGTTTATTTGTCAAAGTCTCCCAGTTGTAACACCAGGTCAGTGTTTTTTTTAAATCATTTTTGGGGGTTAAGGAACCATATAATTATATTGTGAATAATAGCACATCTGAGATCAGATGCATTGTAAGGAACCCCAACCCTCTCCAATAGCACATCTGAGATCAGAGGCATTGCAAGGAACCCCAACCCTCTCTAATAGTGCGTCTGAGATCAGATGTATTGTAAGTGTAACGGGTTTTCTGAACCGGCCTGACCCACCCAATCTCATATTGGCCCCTGTGGTCTAACCAGTCCCCATTACGGTGTGATGTCTGGTGGTGCACCTGTTGGCAACAGGACTCCTGAGTCTCCCGCATGATGTTGTGTTGGGGATTGCCAACCCAGACAGGCAGCTGAGGTAGTGTGCTTGAGTCCTACCTATATCCAGTGCAGCGCCTCCACCTCATCAGGATCCCAGCTTGAGCTTGTGGATGGTCCTGGTGAGAAACTCCTCTGTGGTGCAGCCCCCTGCGTAATCACTACACACTTACACACGAGGGTATCTTTTAACAGGAACATCTTTATTTGCACGATGGGCCAGCTGCCCTCCACAATGGGTGAATTTAGCCCTCCATTGTTCACCGTACTTCCCTTTGAAAGGTATAGTCCTCCTAATGTAGGGATTCCCTATCCCCGCAGGGATATCTCCCTGTGACCAGGTCCCTGGTCACAGTTCCAACACTGTCCTTCTAACAGCTTCTTAACTCCTCCTCCATAACTCAGCAACCACACTCTTACTCTCTTCTTCCAACTCCTAACTTTTGATCAGTGCTGTGCCTTATGTATCCTCTGGGGCTGACACAACTCTGACATCACTAACCATGGAGTCAGAGCCTGTGACCACTCCCATCCATACATAGGGCACCTCACCAGGGTGTGAGGGCAAACCTCCATGATTACTGCTGGCATGCCCATAACTTACCAGGCCTTACTGTCAGCAAGAGAGATGACTGCAGCCATTTTACAGCATGGCTACTTTCTCCCCCTGGTGAGTCCCACCGTTCCCTGCTAGGACCTAAATTTGAATACCTTTCCCCAGGAAGCACTGTAAAATGGAACATACACATTATTAACATCAGATTATGAAACAAATCACATTACATCGCGCCAAGGACGCCCTGACCAGCAGCCACGAACTCGCGCAAAGCTACCCAGTACCTCCTAATAATAGTGCCGGGGATCGGGTTTCTTCACCTCCCGACCCCCCATGTCCAGTACCGTCACACTGTAAGTGCGCGGCAGACCCCTCTCAGGCCGGTACATTACTTTATATTTGTACACACTTCGCCCGATACTCCATACCCTTATCAGGTGCTCAATCCTTTCTTCTGCCTTACTACCAGTAATAGCTCCCCCCTTGTTGACCATGTACTCCTCTATGGTCTCCCTTAACCACTGGTCCCTGTTATCCTCAATCTCCTGCATGAGGGGTTCAGGGACGTACGGGTACTCCAACCCATGGGAGTACTTATATTTTGCAGTGATTGCCCTTTCAGCCCGACTACTCCTAGTTAGGTTGGCGTTCCCCGCTCTCCCGGGTAATACCCAGGACAAGGGCTTATCTGGGTATACAGGATCTGACAATATATCAGGCTCCATGGGTTCTATTTCATTCCTGCCTATCATGAACCACCTGAATTGCATCTCCTTTTTCCTTTCGGCGGGCGTGAACTCCCCTTTAGCCCACCAGTAATCCACGATGTCATCTTTCTCTAGCAAGAACCGCGTGCGGTCCATCCACCCCACGTACCCTTCGAATAAGGGCGCCCACAAACGGGTCTCCCTAGGCTACTCGGGCCCAGACTCTAGAGAGTCTCCCTCATTTGTACCCCCCCAGGAGCATACCCCAGAGGTCCCTGCGGAACGGGGCCTGGACCACCTCTCATGCTTTGGGGCCTCCCCAGAAGGTACATCCGCCTCTTCAGGCACCCACCGGGACTTGGACACCTGTCCCAATTGTCCTCCTCCCCTTGATCCACCCTCGGAAGCAAAGCTGCCCAGTCTTTCCCCAGTCCGGTTCTCACCAACCCCCAAGGACCCTTCCGACACCCCCAAACTGGATGATGATCCCCGGGAACAGGTGACTGGGACAGGGGCATTATCTAGGGCGTGGGTTTGGGCGTAGGGATAGGTGGTTGGCAGCCGCGGGGTTCCAACCCGTTCGCCGTCATCAGATTGTCCTCTACCACTGGACAATGGTATCGCCTTTTGCGTCTCACCCTTCTCTGTCTGCCGCTTGCTCCGGGTCTTTTTAGTCGATCGGGAACCACTACCCGATCGCTGAGACGCGTGTCCTCTACTTCCGCTGGTTCCGCCACCTGCGCCAGAAACGCAGTCATCGCTGGAGTCGGATGCGCCGTCATCTTGGGATGGACCCCCATGCGGGATCTCTTCCTCCACGATTATGTCCGGAAGTCCGCCTGCGCCCATGTGCGCCGACCTGGCCTGGCATGGCCTCTCCTCCTCTAGCGGTGGTATCGGAGCCTGGCAAGGACAGGGACTATCCTTACAAGTCCGCAGGTTGGGCGTGGATCGCCCGTTGCCACTGGACCCGCCGGTCCCAAGAACAGCTGGGCTCCGCCTCTCCGGTCTCTGCTCCACCGGTGACACCTGGCTCCATCCGCTGTCACTTCCGGTAAGTGGTCTTTTTTTCCATTCCCTCCACAGGACACCGCCACCGGCCAGACTAGGGTACTGGTTAACTCCTTGGGCCCCTCGTCCGAGGGATCCGCACTTAGGGTACTTGGGGTCGCTGAGCGCGGCGACCGCCTTCACTTCTCTCGGTCAGTTGCCTGACCGATCACTTCACGCTCTTCTGGATCCGCACCCTTGGTCCATAGTGCACCGGGGGACTCGGCGGATAGCCTAGCCGTATTCCCCCCTGGGTCATTGGTCTGAATGGGCACAAATGTGGGCATCGGCCACAGGTATTGTGTGCCGCACTGGGGACAGCGAGCCGCCGTGCCCATGGCGCCGCCGGGCAGTCTGCATTGCAGGCAGAGGCCCACTACTGTCTCCACGTCCCCTACACGTATCACTAGTACCCCCCCTGGTACTGCGTAGGGTTGAGTCGATACCATCCGGTTCATGTCTGGGGAGCAGGCCATTGTCTTGGTGGGAGCCACTTTTAACACTGGTCTGTTCTGGAAGCTGGTTCCGCGTGAGTGACCAACAGGGTCTGTTCTGGAAGCTGGTTCCGCGTGAGTGACCAACAGGGGCTGGGTGATCAGCCACTCCTTGGTTCAGCTCCGCCCTCATCTGACACAATTGGAATCCGCCCCCATGCGTAGCGATTATGGGCGGGTCCCACAAGGGAATAGGATGTCCTTTAATTGAGGCCGTACCTCTTTCAGTCCTAGAGGGCGCGGCCACAGCTTTCGCGCCCTTATCCCCAACAGGGTGGGGTTCCTCTCTTGCCGCCAATTCCAGCCGTTTTCTTTCAGCTGCCTTGCGTGCAAAGTATCTTTCTTTTTTGCACACAATTTCAGCTGCCGGAACTACCTCTGGTAATTGTGCCGTCAGCGCACCAGCTCCTGGGCCCGCGGGATACATACCCACGGGGCATAGCTGGAAACCACTCCCCCTGGTTGATATTAGGGGAGGGTCCCATAGACTAATTGGTTGGCTCAGCACTGGGGCTGAGTGAGTTACTCTCCATGAAGGCGCGGCCGCAACTTTCGTGCCATACCCCCCATGCGGGCGGGGCTCTCCTGTTGGCGCCGCTTCTGGCCAATTCTTTGTAACTTGTGCATTTGCAGAATAGTCTGCCATCGGTCCACGCGGTCTCCCAGGGAAGCGGGAGCCACCATTTTGGGTAGCACTGTCAGTCTGGTCAATGAATGAGGTAGCGTTCATATGTTTGTATGCCAACTGACAGTCACTCTCACTGTGTTCTCCTCCTGTTATAACAATGTCCTCAACACAGTCCTCCAGGGTAGCGCCTCGTTGTCCTAGACAGGACCAGAACGGGGCAGCCATGGCTTTTACTCCACTCCATAGCAGGCTCGTGACAGACATGTCGACAACAGCTTGTTCTTCAGTGGGACGCACGCCAGGTGTGTTCTCCCCATCAGCCTCCGGTCGCCACTTTGGACTATCCGCACCGCGTGGATCCTCCATTCTTGCGGTCGCTGTATTCATCTTTTGTTTGTCCTGATTGTACATGGGGCTCCTCTCTGCGGGGCAGCCAACCACACCGGCACAATAAAGATTTCCCTGATGCACCACCATATGTACCTAATGTAGGCTGGACTCATGTATGCACTACCTCAGGCTAGGCTCACTCTCTCAGTGTCTGCTGTATCTCCTTCCTCCCAGTCTGTGCTCCCTACGGTAAGTGGTCTGGAATGGGCTAGAGTACTCTGGGGCTTCCATGCAGTACTTGGGCGTCTACCTATCTTAGGTAGCCTAGCGCAGACCCTCTCCAGGATTCCTGACCACGTTAACAGGCTATCCATTCTGGCATCCTACCAACTAGCACTATCTCAAGGTGACTAGGACAGCTATAGCCCGGCTCCAAACCCCCAACTCCTTTCAGGCCCCTAGGTCGTCCCTGCGAACTGACAAACTCTATCAGCCCCCTGACTACCCCTAGGTCCGTCCCAACGCAGCACAAAGTGGCAGCAGACACTTCTCCCTGTTTCCAAGTGACCTAGCAAAAGCCTGTCCTGTTGACAGGTCTATCTCAGCAGTGCCTCCAAATGTAATGGGTTTTCTGAACCGGCCTGACCCACCCAATCTCATATTGGCCCTGTGGTCTAACCAGTCCCCATTACGGTGTGATGTCTGGTGGTGCACCTGTTGGCAACAGGACTCCTGAGTCTCCCGCATGATGTTGTGTTGGGGATTGCCAACCAAGACAGGCAGCTGAGGTAGTGTGCTTGAGTCCTACCTATATCCAGTGCAGCGCCTCCACCTCATCAGGATCCCAGCTTGGGCTTGTGGATGGTCCTGGTGAGGAACTCCTCTGGGGTGCAGCCCCCTGCGTAATCACTACACACTTACACACGAGGGTATCTTTTAACAGGAACATCTTTATTTGCACGGTGGGCCAGCTGCCCTCCACAATGGGTGAATTTAGCCCTCCATTGTTCACCGTACTTCCCTTTGAAAGGTATAGTCCTCCTAATGTAGGGATTCCCTATCCCCGCAGGGATATCTCCCTGTGACCAGGTCCCTGGTCACAGTTCCAACACTGTCCTTCTAACAGCTTCTTAACTCCTCCTCCATAACTCAGCAACCACACTCTTACTCTCTACTTCCAACTCCTAACTTTTGATCAGTGCTGTGCCTTATGTATCCTCTGGGGCTGACACAACTCTGACATCACTAACCATGGAGTCAGAGCCTGTGACCACTCCCATCCATACATAGGGCACCTCACCAGGGTGTGAGAGCAAACCTCCAAGATGACTGCAGCCATTTTACAGCATGGCTACATAAGGAACCCCAACCCTCTCTAATAGCGCTTCTGAGATCAGATGCATTGTATGGAACCCCAACCCTCTCTAATAGTGTCTGAGATCAGAGGCATTGTAAATTCTTCTGTATTTGGTACAGTATTCAAAACACCTGGAAATGGCAGGGAACTCTTTAAGGATGCCCGGGGAACCCGACGTTACTGTTACAGCCATTTTGTAGCTGACAGCCTTTGATATATATTTCAGTATATTCTTTAATGTCGTCACTGCCACATGGGTCAGCAATGTATTGTTGACAGCGGAGTTAAACTTTTACAATGAATTAATTTGATTTATTTTCTTCTTTTGCAAAATACTGAAAAATAACTGAATTTGTATATATGTCATTTCCCAGAATCCCTTGCTGCAGTGGAAGTGCTGTGTGCTGGGTGATAATGGTGAAAGGCGGGGTTGCAGACCTGCCTAAGACATGCGAATGAGCATACAGGAATATTTGCTACACGTATGCTGCTTGGGCCAATAGGAGCTCGCCACGATGTTAAGTCCACTCGCCCGGGGCGTGCAAATGTATAGGTTTGTCTAACACTGTAGATATATATATATATATATATATATATACACACACACACACACACACAAATAATAAGCCCTCTATGCAGCCCCAGGCATACGTTAGTTATTATTTTCTGAATAGAAATTATATTTGAAAAAAATAAAAAAAATCCATCTGGATCATTTTAAGTCTGGTGTTTTTTGTAGGGAGACTTCAATACACAGAATCCAATATATTTTCCACGTGCTAATATTTAATCGGACCAATATCTCATTTATGCAACATATTCGGAGACCAGAAACACTATAAAAAGGTGTAACCCCTGCATCATGAAACTTATGGTAGTTTCCTGGGTTTGCTTTTACCACTTGGAAATTATTACCAGTTGAATATACTGTAGGTAACAACAAGTGATGGAAAATCTTACGTACGAACAATACCTATAAACAATATTTATGCTGGTTCGGTAAAATGTATACATTATGCCTACAAAACGGTACCTACTGACAATAAAAATATCGTTTTATAACTCTCGTATATTAAAGTGAAATAACCGGACTCTGTGTTCTGCAGGGCTATTGGATAATTGTCCATATATCTCTCCCCTGCTCCTTCGTGGGTCTTTTCCAGTCTCTAGGAATAACAAATGAAGTGGCAGTCTCGAGTGACAGCATGTTCAACAAGGCGGAAAGGGTCTAAATAATATAATTTGCTAACAATTACCCCCTGGAGGTAATTTGTAATTTTTGAATTTAGTACTATATTGAAAAAAAAACAAAAAAACCCCAATCCGTTGAGCAGAAACCTTTGTGTAATCTATCAATTATCAGAAATTATTATTATTTTGATTCGCTGCCGTGTGCTTTTGACACCGGGTAATACGAAAGGCTGTTGGCTACTTACCAGTTTAATTTACTAGGCACAAGCAAATCATGCCATCCAGATAAAGAAAGCTACCTATTAAAATGTGGGATCAATCAATGACAAAAAAGAGACGGCACAACATAAACCAACAGGAGATGAAGGTTAGGGCGGTGTGACAATTGTTTGTTTAGTTTAAATGATCAATTATTCATGGTGTGTAATAATGACAGAAACGACATAACCCAGACTAACACTGGCACAAAAGGTTAATTGATATCTAAGGTCTGCCTCCAGTCATCAGATGCAGTTAAGCAGCGTAGACGCTCCCTTATGGGTTTTACCCTTTCACGACTGAAAGGTCTAACAATGCATTGCTGAGCAACACAGACCACTGCAGCCGGCAGAAAGGTTTCAGGCAGAACCACAGCCACATAGCAATTGACAGACGTCAAGGACCAGGTGTCCTACTAAATCTGCCCATTCTGATTTAGATGCCACTTGACTTTATTTTTCCTTTTTATTTCCATTTCAGTTTTACTCGCCTTTTTTTCTTCTTGAGGAACCCCTATTTCCACGATATCGTCGCAGAGGCACCCTGCTGACTTCGCTTAATATGGTTAAGTGCGTTCATGTAGAGATGCAGCGGCCATTATTCGAACAAATCACGGAGCCGTTTTCGTGTGCGCTGCTGTACTCCACGCGGCCAATCACGCGGTCGCTTTGTTTGAATTTTCATGGATTCCGATCTCTTTGGGTGCAATTCTTCGCGTTTCCGTGGCAGAAATGAATGAATTGTAATGTGTACAGTACAGTACTGTGTCAATTTGCAGGTGTTTTAAAACCAGAATACTAAAATTCAATTTTCTACACTCGATAAAAACGAGTCGCCGCGCGGTAATGACGCGCCATGACATGCGTATTCCAAGGTATACAACGCGTGAAATGTTCGAATAACGGCCGCTGCATCTGTACCTATAACACTGGGTAAAAACTGATATTAAATGCTGCCCTGCTGCTACATTTTACATGTATAATTGCATTTACAATTACAGTGTTATCAAATGCAATTTATTTTTTGTTATTGCCAAATGTCTCATTTGAATAATAATGTTACAAATAATAATTAATAGTATCTTAAAACCATATTCAATACTTCCTAGTACTGCAATTAAGAAGAGATTAGCTTCACTCAAATGAATGGGATTAATCTTCTCCAGCCTGGGGAAGAGGCATCACTGCATACTAAATAAGGCTCACAATTTGGTTTCCCTTCCGAGACTGTTTAGGGGAATAAACTACCCTATGATGACATATAAGTCAATACGGGAGCCACTGCCCTATTCTTTAAAACCATCAAGTCCCCTTTAGCTCCTCTTTCCCATCCCAATCATTACTACAGTGGGTTCCTTTGCTGTGTGTGACGCCCCCCTTCTTGGAAAGAAAGTCCGGATGAGTGAGAAGCTGTCTTTGTACTTTACCTGACCGATCATTTCATAATATTAACATTAGCCAGCCATGGAGAAGAAATCTTTTCCTATTTGTTAGGTGTTCAAATGAGTTTTGCATCTTGAGGCATGTGCTTGGACGGGATATAAATTCAATACAACAGAAGCATTTGTTTCCTGTCCACATTTATTTGTGGAAATGTGCACAGTCCCATTGGCAAGCACGAATAATTGGAAATCAAATGTGTCTAACCTAAATGTAGGCTGTCAAGAGCTGAATTTGTCTCCTAAAGTATGTGCGGTGAAAGAGCGAGAAGTATTCCTAGCGCCGATCCTCAAAGAAGGTGTCACATGGAAGGACTTACAGATGTAACCCTAGTCACTGTCTCCAGGGCAGAGCAACAGCAGTGCCGGAAACCATCACTTTGGCTACATCTGTATACTAGTGTTAATCACTGTCATCCTAGCTTATTAAAATAGGACCCATCTAAATTAAAAATGCAGCATTCATATATCACAGCCATTCATAAGTAAACATTTAGAATATATATATATATATATTTTTTTTTTAATAGTGCTTCAGTATGACTTTGGAGTTTTGCCATCAGAAGCCCACATGATAAAAAGCATGTTGATACTAGACAAACCCCTTCCACCATCATAAAATTAAATATCCCAGCTGTGCCCTGTTTGCTATACCAAAGTATCACGGAGTACAAGCCAACCAAAGAAAATTATATTCTTTAGAAAATATGAGGTCAAATAAAGTGAAAAAAAATAAAGTTTCAGCCTACAGCAGTACTGTAGTAACACTCCCAGAACAGTATTTTTGGCAGTCAGGTTGTATATATTATTACACTCCAAAGCCCGCGGTTTTGCAGTTAAATTGATTATAAAAGAGACATTTGAAATGAGTTACTAGGTGTTCAGGTATCCGGGGACTTAGCTTCAATCTTTTACATCTTGCATTTGTGAGTGATTTAGATGGGGCAATAGGAGGAGCTATGGAAGGTGTAGCTAATATAAAGGCATGTATCAATTTCTGCTTCTCTTGCTGTCATGTTTATCCATCTTTCTGGGTCGATAAAAACGGATAAGTCAGAAAAGGCATAAAATTATTTTACAGGGAAACTTGAGTGAAATATATCCTTAGAAACAAGTTTAATAAAACAAATGCAGACACTAAAGGGCACAAGTAATTCAGTAAAGAATAAGTCCTTTAGGACTCATTGGTGATATCTTGATACACAAACCACTACATAAAGTGGCAGACTTACCTTTTTGTCCAGCGGACTGCATTATACGGCGTTGGATAAGCCGTTCGACGGATGACGGACCGTAGGATACCGAGGAGCACCTGTAGACTCTTCTGCCCTTCCTTACATTTCTGCTCTAATTTCTCATTATACATCGTCCTGCTCAAGGATGTCTTCTCTCTACCTTTTTTGTATCTAAAGCCCTCCCCCGCCTAAAACTTTTCTCACGCATACCCCTCCCACCAATAACCGACTGGCAACCTCTCTATCATCCTTTAGGATCTTTCTTAAACCACACCTCTTTAACGAAGCATATGAGAAGCTCCGTGGTGGGTACTATACACCTCATACATAGACCTTTGCCCCTTGCAGACTCACTTACCAGAACACCCTTCTACTGTCTCCCCTCTAAGTTCTCCCTACTTACCTCTTAGATTGTAAGCTCTTTGGGGCAGGGACTACTTTACCTAATGTTTGTCTGAAGCGCTTATTCCCATTGTGTAATAATATTATGTCACGCGTGTTGTAAAGCACTATGTACCTGGATTGAGCTATATAAATAAAGATATACATACATAAATACATACAATCATTGACTTGACAACAATGAAAGAGTAAGACATCAGACTCAAATATTTCCTGAACTTCTAGGCTCAAACAGTATTAGTCAAAATGAGGTGTCCCTGCTTTAGGAGATCCCTGTTTCATAGAATGGAAATTATCATTCTGAAATGCATGGCATCCAATGGAAAGAAATGAGATGATGTGCTTAAAATATCTGGAAATGATTTAGGGGCCTATTCATTAAACTGGGATAATGGCATTTCCGTGCAAAACTATTGGCATCCTGCTGTATTCATTAAGTACTAATCATGTGTCCAAACCGTGCAAAAATGGCTATTTTTCTTTTATAGGATTTGTTTTTTGCAATTCCGCATGGTATGCACATTTTGCAGGCAAATGAGGTGTAGCCCCGGTGCCCTCCATGCTCCGGAGACCCCCATCATGAGGTGCCGCGCGGTTGCGGGTGCCGCCGGAGGCAGTGGCGGACCTGCCGGCAAGACGCGAGGGTGGGGGCCAGTGCAGGGAGCGCTCGGCGTCCCTGGAGCTCCGGCGGCGCACCCGGTCAGCGGGGGCCGCCATGACGGGTTGCGCGAGCGTGCGCGGGATCGCGCATGCGCAGAAGTAGCTAGGGAAGCAGTGAGGAAGTCAGGATCCCAGGAGAGGTTGCGGTGGCCATTGGAGACTCGCGCATGCGCAGGGCAAGTGCGCACGCGGCCCCAATGCCAAGACAGGCTCCATGGGACTACAACTCCCATGGGGCATAGCGAGGCAGGCACCAGGTGCCTCATAGGAGCCAATAGGGCTGCAGGACTGCTCTGGAGAGAGAAAGGATACATTTCGCGGGCTTGCAGCACGCTAGTCAGTTGGAGCAGCGGAGCAGAAGGGGAAGGAAGGGTGCAGGGAGCGAGTGAAGCTCCTGCACCGCTTAAGGTCCCCCCTCTCCCAGGTAGACCCCAACTCCCCACCAGGTTAGTGGGTAATTGATAAGGGACGGCCCCAGTTAGGGACTCTGCCCTTAGTGTGAGTGCTGTCTTGTCAGAATCACGGCTGTCAGTGCTGTGAGGTCTGACAGGCAGGCACAGTGTTTGTGCAGCACGTTTGCTGTACGTACCAAGTAGGTGGCAGTGCGTTACTGCAAGTACTAGGTACTAGGTAGTTAGAGTTAGGACCGGGAAGAGCTAGGGGGACGGGATAGGCCAGTTAACCCCTTAGGTCCCAGGTAGATCCTCACTCCCCAGTTTGTGGTGCTACAGGGACAGGCCCTAGGTTAGGGATCCTGTCACAGTAGCGCTAGTGATAGATAGGGACACAGCGGACGCTGCACTTCCTGAAAGGAGACTTGGGCTCAAGTCTGCACCCCAGAGACAAAGATTATCTTCAGGGTGGGATCGCCCCTGGCGGACCCCAAGCAAGGAACCACCGGATCAGACGGGATCACCGGTCGACAGATCCTTTGCAAAGTCCTTGCAGGCCCAAGTGCAGGAGCACTCGGCAGGTACTCTATAAGTGCACCAACAAAACTTAACATTCTTAACACATAGTGGCAGCGCTGACCACGGGACAAAGGGGTTGGACTGTGGGCACCGTGTGGGGATGTTAGTACTCTGTGATGTTATGAGTATGATGTAATAGTTGTCATTTATTCATTCAGTAAACCTGTTAGCCATAACACTGGTGTATGTGGTTTCTGGGTGGGTTCCTATGTTAGGGTTATTCTACATTCCCATAGAATCCTACATGGGTGGAGGCGCTGAAACCGAGAACGTTCCAGAGGATTCACCCCAGGCTCTCACTAGCGGAGGCTCAGCCCTCCTGTGAGCCTGACAGGTATACGCACCACACCTGGTAACACTGTATGTTCTCCGCACTCACACCCTATCTGCGATTGGGGGGGGGGGGGGGGAATACCCGTTACAGAGGCAAACTCTCAAAATTATAATTAATGTAGAATGAGCAATAAACAGTCCAAAAAATACCAAGACACTAAATAAATGTTCAAAAAGCATATTGAATCCAATACAACATTGCAGTGAGATCATAGTGCAAGACTCAAATGATCACAATAATATGCTTACACCGTATATATAGACAAATCTAATACATATAATATCAAAATGCAATATAATAGTAGAAAACCATATCACAAATAATGAAAGAATAAGAAGCTGACACCCTGGTGAACTCGACGTTTTGTGCCAAAAATGGTCCTTGGTATTTTTGGACTGTTTATTGCTCGTGGTTCCTTATTTATAGTGTTTTACGGTGGGAATACCACCTTGAGTTCATTATTTATATATTAAATTATTTTCTAGATTTGTTTCTTTATATTACCTGCAGGGAACTCTGCGATGTTACATCTTATTTCTTGAACTCTCAAAATGGCTCATTGAGACAGCGACTTTAATACCTCCAATTAAATTAACCTACAGTATACTTCATTTATCAGATGAGAGATACATGCCTTATAAAAACCAACGACATTTGGGACTGGTGTTACCTTACACCAACAACTGTATGCAAATGAGAATAAGCAGATACTTGTCAATTTGGGCTTTTTGTATGGTTGGTTACCATTGGGGTTGCCAGGTGGCTTCTCCAAAAATACTGGATACAACAGTGAAAGGTGCGATGTGCTCGAGACACACACACACACATCGCTCTCAACTCTTTTCTCCATGCTGTTTCTTCTCCTTGGCCCCACCACCTGGCTCCTGACGCCTCCTCCTGATTGGCTGCATTACCCAGCAGCAGCCAATAAGGATGGAAGAAGTTGCCCAGCCCCCTAGCAGCAGCCCTGCTCTCTGCCTGCTCTGGGAAATCCCGCGACCCACCAAGCCGGCCAGATCACTATGTCCAAAGAGGTAATACCGGACACATACATGTCCAGTATTACCTCTAATTCAGAGTGTCCAAATACAAGACAGTCCAGTTCAATACTGGACACCTGGCAACTCTAGTAATCATTGGTGCAGGTCACACCAGTAAAAAAACATAATAATTTACTGCATCTTGCAACCCTTTCAATTGTTTCCTTTCTTTGAGGGACAAAGACTGTCACAGAGCAGAGCCGGGAGAAATATACTGACAGGTATAGTAGTAAGGGAAACTGCTATTGTACAAAACATGAATTGTTCTTGACTTTGCGAATACTTACCATTGACCTTGGAGTGACAGATTTAAAACGTGCACTTTCAGCACTGTCGGGCTACATGGTGAAGACACAGTACAACATCAGGCTAATTTCACTTAGATTGTGAAATTCAAACAGAAAGGGTCAGGCCCGTCTCTGCATCACGTCTGCAACATGGTAGAAGGAAACAGATCTGGGCTGCTAGAATAACTGGGAGAACATTTAACCTTGTGCCTTTTTGCGTCTATGCAAGTGACTTAGATAATAGAGTGCACGTGTAAAAGAGCACTTGAGTGATGTACCTCTGTGTATAATAATTTCACAAGCCAGTGCTTTAACAACAAGGTAGGGTAATTGTTTTTGGAATGTTGACACCTTTGTGTTTGGAACTATTAGGTGGTACAGACCCAGGTGGCTTTCAGATGGGAACATTTTAATGTGAAACAGACCTTGGTCATTTCAATAGGGAACTTTACATTGAAGGGGCCTATAGACTAGTGCGAATCTGTCAATGTAAATTATATGAAAGCTGAAACCTTATATTTTTGGGGTAAATAAAGGTTCCCCCCCTCCCAGAGCATTTGCTGTCTTTCCATTATGATTCATTTGAAATGCTAACCTGTACAATATGTTAACATGGATTTGACAGTGTACTGAGTGTTTTAGAATATACAATACAATATTATTTACACCTACTGTATACTACTTATACACTTGACCTTCTTGGATTAGCTCTTTGAATAAACGCACTTTTACTGCGGCTGTGTCTGTAGATCTACAAACATACCCAGATTATAAACTCTTCGTGACTGAATCTCCTTTGCCTTGTGTTATCATTTACTTGCTGCTCTCATAATAATCATTGAATAATAATTTTAATTCATATAGCGCTTTTCTCCCAATGGGACTCGAAGCGCTTCACAATTACAGTATAGCGCGTGGTACGTAGCACATAGGAATATTGCAGGCACAGTCCCTGCCCGTAGAGCTTACAATCTATGTTTTTGGCTCCTGAGGCACAGAGAGATAAAGTGACTTGCTCAAAGTCACAAGGAGGTGACTCCAGGAATTGAACCAGGTTCCCCTGATTCTAACTCAGTGTCACTGTTTACAGAGTCAGTGGGGCCTATGCTATAAGCCTCGGTAACTTCGATAACTTATCGAGGCTTTTGAGCTGTTCTCGCAAGGTAGCTATTCAGAAAGCATTGCTAAGTTGGTGAAATCGTGCGGCTAAATCATTTTTTCGCTATTTCTGGCTCCTGGCCAAACACGCCGTGCGGTTGCCGGTGAGAAGTCCCAAATCGCAATTTTGATAAAATCTTGCAATTCTAGTAGCCTCGATTATCTTTAGAAGCTCTGGAATTGCGATTCGATGAAAGAGTCTTCTTGCCAGCAAAAGCTGGCGTGAAGCTGGTGAGAAGGGTTGCGAGAGAGGGACTTGGAAAAAAATAATGCATTTTTCCTGCATCGGTTTGAGGCCGGGAATCTCCGGATCTGATACACATTAATACCAGCATCGGAGACCCCCGGCATCAATCTGATGTACGAAAAATGCATTTACAGTCAGCTTCATTACCTTAGCTAACCGCTAAGGTAATGAAGGGTTAACTACCACTGCAATTTTATTGTAGGTTGCAGAAGTGGGTGAAGGTGGTATTTGAACCATGGTGGGTGTTTAGGATCCCGTTGTCATGCCAACGGGTGTCACATGATGCTGTGATGACACGTAGCGTTCCTGTTGACATGGCAACGCGGTGCCATTTGACACCGAAGGGCCATAGTGACAGGAATTACTTGCAGGGGAAAATGCTGAGAGACGCCACCGAACGCCACCACCCAGAGGTTTACTATGTAAACCCAGAGCCTGGAGATACGTGGTCAAACCCGGAGTGGTGGCGGCAACCCTGGCAGGAATCTCCCAGCACATGACTGCCCATATCTTAAGGAAACCATTTTCCAAGCATAGTTAGTAGGGTAGGGGACTGGAGGACCACCATAACCAGAGTGACAATGAAGAAGGAGAAAGGGACTCTCTAAGAAATAGGACCAGGTCACACCACTTTTCTCACAATGTTAAAGCAGCAGTCCAAGCTTCGTTTACACCCCCCACCCCTTTAATATGTGCAGGAGTACAATCCACACAATGATAAGTAATTAGCTAAGTTGCTGATTGAGCCGTTCTCCTGTAGTCGATCGGCGAAGATTCGGCTCGAGGGTTCACTAAATGGCCATCAGTGCAGCCGAAGAGGACCAAAGATGCAAAGTTCTGTGGGGAAGACCATGTGACCAGGCAGTCACTAGATACAATTGGTGCACTTCTAGAGATAGGGCAGGGCTCAAAAAGGGGTGTGCCAGAGCCTGTTTCAGAATAGGAGGGGGATGTGACTTTGTAAATGGTTGCTATAAAAACAAAAAATGCTTGTTACATTATAATACCATAAACATTGTTTTTTTTTAATGCTACAATTTTTTCTCATAATACAGAACTGATTTTTTTTTTTTTTTTTTTAAACACACGTAGTATATTGCTTGGTCTGCAGCTTTAAAAAGAAACAAAAGACAAAAAATGAATGGGAAGGGGGCGAAAGCTGCGGAGAGCCTTATATCCACAACGGAATATCATCATTGATATTGTTAAAATAAAATCTCCGCCAGTTCTTATTATAAAATAGAAGCGCAATCAATTATCAAAGGTGTTACTACAGAACATGTACACACGGTGTAACTTAAACAGCTCAGTGGGGAGGGGGGTGGGGAAGTGTCAATGCTAAAAATGTAAATATTCACGTAGGTATTACATTATTATATTTTCCTACAAGGAAGCAGAAGGTTAAATAAAACCTGAAAACAGAATTCTGCAATGATTTGTAAGTTTAAAAAAAATAAATGGTGCTGTTTCAACATCCTTTATGTGAATTTTGCATTACAAAAAACCAGTGCGCAGAAATATCTCTCATTGGGAAAAAAAATTGAGGCAAGATAAAATGACATGTTTGCTAATAATGTGTTTTATGAACCCCCATCTGACTGGGAAAAGGTCAGAGAAAAATGGCAAATGTTCCTCAATTGATTGGTGAGAGAGGGGAAAAAAAATGCCCCTAATCTAAACATGACAGAAGCTTCTGTGACATCATATAAATGCCATAATTGGGAAGTGGTAAATTGAGCAGAGCTGCCTTTGATGTGTCAATAAACAAGTTCAAGGTGACATGTCGGATCAATACCGCACGACAAGAATCATCCGACAAATTTACTGCAAAGTAATTGGGTGCAAAATGACTCAACTCAACCTTCACACTGCAGAAAATGAAACCGACAACCTACAGGCAACAGTTTGTACATGTCAGCTGCAGCCCCTCTCTGCTCTAACAGAGACGTTACAGCACAATAGGACGCAGTGGAAGGGGATTGTGCCCTGATGTTGTTCTGCAGCGGTTTTACGAATGATTTAAGGTGTCAATCTGACCATTTTAAATCTACACGGTTTCTTTTTTTTTTTCATCTTAAGACTTTGAACGGCGTTGCTGCCACAGCGGCCGGCTATTCAATGCTTGTCAATGTGTTTCTGGACACTTTAGCAGCAAAGGGGTTAATAGTGGACTGGACAGCTGGGTGGATATCAAATGCATGATTTAGAGTATGAATGCGTTGATGTCACTTTATTAGTATGCTGCATATTGATTTAATTTTTCTGGCTTGCTAGCATCAGGGAGGATTTTGGGTGCTAGCTATACCAAGAAAGAAGGAGCGATGTCATTGGCACACATTATCATGGATGCATCAGATTTTCTTGCAGTCTTTTTTTTCCCCCATTGTCAGGGAACTTGGGAAACCTCCGATCACGGGATTTGTTGTAGTCATTGTCCATGTATATTAGGGAAAAGGCAGAAATAAGAGTTCCTGGGTCTCTCACATTCTCAGAGAACATTTTGTTTGAAATATATTAATGTTTTGGGGGGTTTGTTTTAGACATAACATTTATACAGTACCTATAAACGCAAATAAAAGCTACCAATATAAACACACACACACACACACACACGTGTGAAAAAGAAAGGACTCCCTCTTTGAACTCTATGGTTTTACATATCAGGACATAATAACAATATCTGTTCCTTAGCAGGTCTAAAAATTAGGTAAATACAACCTCAGATGAACAAAAACACATGACATATTACACCGTGTCATGATTTATTTAACAACAAAAAAAGCCAAAATGGAGAAGCCATGTGTGAAAAACTAAGTACACCCTTACTGCTTCCATAGGAATTAAGATGCTAAGAAGCAGACAGGTGCTGCTAATCAAATGCCCTTGATTAATTGATCATCAGCAAGTGTGACCACCTCTATTAAAGCCGAAGTTTTAGCAGTTTGCTGGTCTGGAGCATTCAGGTGTGTTAATACAATGCCAAGGAGGAAAGACATCAGCAATGATCTTAGAGAAGCAATTGTTGCTGCCCATCAATCTGGGAAGGGTTATAAGGCCATTTCCAAACAATTTAAAGTCCATCATTCTACAGTGAGAAAGATTATTCAAAAGTGGAAAACATTCAAGACAGTTGCCAATCTTCCCAGGAGTGGACGTCCCAGCAAATTCACCCCAAGGTCAGACCGTGCAATGTTCAGAGAAATTGCAAAAAAAAACAAGAGTTGCATCTCAGACTCTACAGGCCTCAGTTAGCATGTTAAATGTTAAAGTGCATGACCGTACACTTAGAAAAAAACTGAACAAGTATGGTTTGTTTGGAAGGGTTGCCAGGAGAAAGCCTCTTCTCTCTAAAAAGAACATGGCAGCACGGTTTAGGTTTGCAAAGTTGCATCTGAACAAACCACAAGACTTCTGGAACAATGTCCTTTGGACAGACGAGACCAAAGTGGAGATGTTTGGCCATAATGCACAGCGCCACGTGTGGCAAAAACTAAACACAGCATATCAGTACAAACACCTCATACCAACTGTCAAGCATGGTGGTGGAGGAGTGATGATTTGGGCTTTTTTTGCAGCCACAGGACCTGGGAACCTTGCAGTCATTGAGTCGACCATGAACTCCTCTGCATACCAAAGTATTGTAGAGTCCAATGTGAGGCCATCTGTCCGACAGCTAAAGCTTGGCCAAAATTGAGTCATGCAACAGGACAATGATCCCAAGCACACCTGTAAATCTACAACAGAATGGCTGAAAAAGAAAAGAATCAAGGTGTTGCAATGGCCCAGTCAAAGTCCAGACCTAAACCTGATTGAAATGCTGTGACTGGACCTTAAGAGAACTGTGTATAAACAAATGCCCACAAACCTCAATGAACTGAAGCAACGTTGTAAATAAAGAGTGGGCCAAAATTCCTCCACAACGATGTGAGAGAATGATAAAGTCATACAGAAAACGATTACGTCAAGTTATTGCTGCTAAAGGTGGTTCTACAAGCTATTGAATCATAAGGTATACTTAGTTTTTCACACATGGCTTCTCCATTTTGGCTTTATTTTTGTTAAATAAATCATGACACAGTGTAATATGTCATGTGTTGTTGTTCATCTGAGGTTGTACTGTATTTACCTAATTTTAAGACCTGCTAAGGAACAGATGATTGTTATTATGTCCTGATATATAAAACCATAGAATTCAAAGAGGGTGTACTTTCTTTTTCACACAACTGTATATATATATATATATATGTGTAGGTATAGTGGCACCCCACTACAAAATACGGTAAATTGCCTGGGTGCAAACTGTAAAGATAATTAGGATGCAAATTAATAAGAATAGGCTCTCCAGGTCTTTTGCAAAAAACACAAAAAAGTTTATTAAGATCTTCTCAATAAACTTTTTTATGTTTTCTGGCAAAGACCTGGAGTGCCTATTCTTACTAACTGTAATGGATATATAAATATACAAATACAATCGTAATGCTTTATTATATATATGTATAAATAATTATGTATTACAACTGTAATTATTTCCTTTACATGGTCTAAAACGCTCATGTTTAAGAAAATATAAGCTCACTTGGTACAAAAAATGCGTGATTGAATTAATTAATAAGTAGACGAGAGCTTTCCCTATTTATTAAAAATGAATCGGAAACACAGTAATATCTTAGCCTTATGTTTTTTATTTCACATACTTAGTACATGACACATGCCCACTTTGTTACGCTAACCAAGGTTTCTAAACACACCACAAATCTTTATGTGGTGAAAAAAATCTTAGATGTAAAATGACTTACTAAAAAGAAATTATTGATCGTATACCATTTTTACTATTATCCTTCCTCTAAAGTCTAGTCTTGCTGGCCCATGGGATCAAGGTTTTCTATATGAGGAAAATCATTAATGTAAAGGCTCCTCTCTGGTGACATTCCTGACACATCCCTGACACTACTAAAAGAATATATAGCCGGCTCATGTCAGCACGCACCCCCAATACAGAAACCCCTGCATTGAACAGGTGACTTTCAGTGCCATGTTTACTAAGCTTTGCTAGTCCCTGGGGAACTTTATGGACCATTTACTACAATGGACTGTAGAGTGCCTTAGGGCAAGGGTGCGCAATCTTTCCCCCCTGCGCCCACCTGCCGGCTCTCCCCCCCTCCTCGTGCCCCCCCCTCCTTATTTTGGCTCCGGTGTTCTGATGACACAACGTCACGTGACCCCCGACTTGGCAACGCATCTTCAGAAGTCTTCTGAGCCAAGGTAAGTTTACAGAGGCCTTCACCGCTCCCCCGGCATTTAATTTAGATGCCTTCGGGAAGCGCGCGGGGCCTCTGTAAACCCTGCGCCACCCACAGAGAATCTCGCGCCCACCTGCGGGGCTCTCACCCTATTTTGCGCACCCCTGCCTTGAGGTTTAGAACCGTTTAGTGAACATGGCCATGAAAAAAAATCTAGTACTGCTTTGCTAAATATCCCAATGGAATGTCACATAGCGGAGTTTCTGCATTTACGGAATCACATGGCGATCTGAGATTTTATATAACTTACTGCATAAGGTAATCTTTTGCTTTGTATATTAAGACAAGAAGCCACATGCATAACATTGTATTCAATTCAAATAACCATTTTTTTTCAGTCAGTAATGCAACCACTTTTATTTATATATAAATGTAGCCATGCTATCTGTGGCTACTAGTCTGCTTCCCTCTTGGCGGTAAGCCCTGGTATGATCTGGCTGCCAGTTGTCAATATGGATTTTTTCCCCTTCTTGGTGCTGCACTTGAGTGACAGTGGGAGGCGGTGACATCAGGCCTGAGCAGAACCAATCATGAGACAGACCTGGTGCCCTCCTCCTGGCTGTACTTAAGGGCAGTGCCGCCCCAAATTCAGTAGTGTCTCTACCCCCTTGAGAGAGGCAGGTCACACAACCAAGAGCCTGCATTTTGGGCCTTCCCTGTCCTCTTCTCTCTGGGGGAGAGTGAGTGTGGACCATACCTCTGCCTCTGCTAGAGGGGCAGGGAAAAACTGGGACTGCTGCGGGTGCGCTTGGACTGTAGTGAAGGTCCAGGAACCATCCTTCAGTGGGTAGCTGAGAGTGACTTTTTTGGGCAGAACCCTGCCATGAACTGAGCTGCACAGAGAGAGACAATAAACCGTTCCTGTTTGCATATACCTCCGGCCTGGTGTGTGATCTTACTGGGGGGAGAGGTAATCGGTTCTACCGTGGGAGATCACCTTCAGTTCTCTAGAGCCTACGGCAGATTGAGGTGCTGCACTGCTAAAGAATATGTAGGGTATGAACCCCAGAAGCCTAGTCCTTTGTCCCCACTACCATCGGCGGATAACTCAGCACTCCTGTTACCAGCAGGTATTATGCACCACACGTACAGTAAGGGCCAAATCTCCCACCGGTAGGGGAAACATTGTTACATAAAGAAGAACGTCACAATTCTCAATTGATATCACAGAAGTCAAATGCTGCAATTTTTTATACCTAGATCAGTGTTTTTCAACTGGAGTTCCTCCGAGCATCCCTAAAGGGTTCCCTGCAATTTTCAGGTTATTTGAAATACAAATACAAAAAACAAATCGAAATACAGTACAGGAGACTTTGCAATGCTTCTGATCTCAGACACGCAATATTAGAGAGGGTTGGGGTTCCTTGCAATGCATCTGATCTCAGACGCGCTATTAGAGAGGGTTGGGGTTCCTTACAATGCATCTGATCTCAGACGCACTATTAGAGAGGGTTGGGATTCCTTGCAATGATTCTGATCTAAGGAATCACTATTAGAGGGGGTTGGGGTTCCTTACAATGCATCTGATCTCAGATGTACTATTAGAGAGGGTTGGGGTTCCTTGCAATGCATCTGATCTCAGACGCACTATTAGAAGGGTTGCGGTTCCTTACAATTCATCTGTTCTCAGACACACTATTAGAGAGGGTTGCGGTTCCTTACAATGCATCTGTTCTCAGACACACTATTAGAGAGGGTTGCGGTTCCTTACAATGCATCTGTTCTCAGACACACTATTAGAGAGGGTTGGCGTTCCGTTCAATGCATCTGATCTCAGATGCGCTATTAGAGAAGGTTGGGGTTCCTTCCAATGCATCTAATTTCAGTCGCACTATTGGAGAGGGTTGAGGATCCTTACAATGCATCTGATCTCAGACGCGCTATTAGAGAGGGTTGGGGTTCCTTACAATGCATCTGATCTCAGACGTGCTATTAGAGAGGGTTGGGGTTCCTTACATTGCATCTGATCTCAGACGCGCGTATTAGAGAGGGTTGGGGTTCCTTACATTGCATCTGATCTCAGATGCGCTATTAGAGAGGGTTGAGGATCCTTACAATGCATCTGATCTCAGATGCGCTATTAGAGAGGGTTGGGGTTCCTTACAATGCATCTGATCTCAGACACGCTATTAGAGAGGGTTGGGGTTCCTTACAATGCATCTGATCTCAGACGCGCGTATTAGAGAGGGTTGGGGTTCTGCAGAATTTCACAATATAATTATAGGATTCCTTAACTAAAAAAGTTTGGAAACCACTGCTCTAGATAGTAATGTTTGGATTTATTGTGGTACGTGATTTTTTTTTCTCCCTAATTGCCATGTTAAGTTTCCGTCAATGTCAAATATGCACTACATTTGTGATTTGATTCAAATGTTTCACACATACAGCGCATACTGCTTAGTAAAATCCCTTTCTGTTTCCATAGAATGTGTTACCCAGCACTAACAAAAGATAAACTGTAGACATTTAAATTGACCACACGTAGCAAACCCAAGCCCTGCATCTCAGTTTGTGACTTCCATGCCCTTTCTGTGATGCATTACAATCCTTGGCACTCAAGGAGTTAGCAGAAAGTGAACACACATTTATACAAGTGCTGCTTCTTTCTGCTCTGAATATGAAGAGTGGTGGTAATTTTATTACAGAATGTAATGCATTTGAAATTCCATGTGATGAATATGGATAGAAATAGAGTATTTATTGATGCCATTAGCCGCCCGGGTTTGCACAGGAGGTTTGTATGCAAATTCAGGCGATTATGAATGTGGCTCTTGGTTAACAAGGTTCACTGGAAAACACAGTTTATTATTTTAAAACTAGAGGCCTTGCCCCACACTCAAGATTGATTTTGATTTCACAAATTGTTACAAACTGGATTAATGATTTCTAGGCTTGCGAAAATAGCCAGCTGTCACAGAGACACATTAGCCCTATGCAGAAAAAAAATGAATATGCTGCCTTTACTTTTTATAATATAATATTGTAATGCTCTTGCTATACTCAGCGGAAATGTACCTCCGTACTGTACAAAACACAAAGATCTGTAATGCAAATAGGGATCAACACCTATTTCACTTATTAATGCAAAGGTTATCTTAAGGTGTGGTGCTAGTAAGACTGCTCATGGAAGCTCGGGATAGTCTGTGGAATAATAATGGAAACAATGGGCCCCTGCATCAGGTCTCTTAGGTCCAGACTGGTCATTTCTCTCGGAATTAGCACAAGACTTTAGAACTCTTGGGTAGACTCGGGAGAATGGAAGTATGTCTGTGATTGCAGCAGCATGGAGTGTCAGTCTGCTCTGTGTCCATCAGTATACTGTATGCATGTTTGCATGTATGTAAGTGTAACAGGGGAGTTATCCCTGTTCAGGTAATGTGCCTCTAATCCAGCAGTGTGGTGGTTAACTGCTGGTAGTCAATTAACAAACACCACCTGCCTGATTAGATGGCTTAGAAAAGCCTGTCTTTTGAGACAGGAAGTGAGACTCCTTAGCTCACACCTGAGCTGAACTTGGAGACAAACAGTATTGAGCCCTGCCAGAAGAAACAGCAGAGCTGCTTTCAAGACACAGGGGAAACTTCTAAACCTGAATGCTGACACACCCTGAGGAAAAGGGAGCTGAACCAGGGACAGAGAAGATTTTCCCTCCAAACCACAAGGAACAGATAAGACTTTCATTTATGAGACTTTCTATATCTGCTTATTTCATGCTATATGTTTGGGGCTGGGAGACATGCTTATCTAAGGGAGTTGTGAACTGCATAGTATTTCACTAGAAATACTCCCAAGTGAATAGAAGCTTTGTTTACCCCTTGTTTGGATGGTTTCCTGATGTTAAGGAAACAGGCGCAATAAAAGGCTTATTTAATTTCACTATAATCAGTCTCCCTTGCATACCTCTGTGAGCGTCCGCCTACAGTAAGCATAATTTATATACATACTGTATATAAGTATATGTCTCTGAGTGCATGTATGGGTGCTTATTTTATATTCAGTATTTCAATTTACTGGGCAATAATAAAAATGAAGTTTTACTTACATTTATTTCTATAGTCCTGATCTTAGATGCTAAAAGTCATGATAATATCATGAGATATTATGTATTTTAATCAATCTGGTGCTTCAGGGGTTAATGTTTGGTGTTAAAAATACAATATACTGGGTTAATGACAAGTCAAGAAGTTTCCTAATTCAGTATTGATCTTCAAAGAGGCCGTAATTCAGGGGGCCTATCACAGATGGCCCACTAAAAGTGACACATGTGTTGTTTAGAAGGTCATAAACGATAACCAGAAATTACTCTGTCAGCCTTCGTTGGAGGACTTTATTAAAAATGAGAATATCATGTGACATCATCTACTGTACTTACTAAGAGTTACATATCTGTAATCGTGGCAAAGAGTGACATGCAATGAGGTCAGACACATAAGATCTAGCAGGTAGTAAGGGACAGATATCCATTTGTCACTCAAATTTAGGGGCAAGATGGTCATACTTAGTTTGGTTGCCCTTATTTCTAGATTTTTTCAGTCCCATACAACACATATGGTACTTTTAGTGGGCTTTAGGTGATAACCCCGCTCACCAATTAAGCCCTCTTTGTAGATCTGCACAGACCCAGGTAGGGTCTTGACCTGTCATAAACCCAATACCTTGTATTTTTAAGACACACGGTAACCCCATTAACCCCTGAAGCACCAGACTGATTAAAATACTTCATTTCTCATGATATTATCATGACAGATGTTGTTTCTCCTGAGTACCTCTGTGATTGATATTATCTCGCGCCGCTTAAGAAGAGTGGTTGCCAAATATCTGCATAAAGTTTGTATCTGTGTTCCATCCATTATGATGGTTGGGGTTTTGCGTGCAATATTCATTGAAGGAATAGTAAAGGAGCCTCGCCACTATGTCCCTTGCTTGATCTGTTGGACCTGTTTTTGCTCTTAAGGCTCTAAGGGCCCTGTAGTGCTGGAATTGGGCCTTATCTGCCTCTGGTAAGAGTAATTTAAATAAGCGGTGTAGATATTGTTATAGTTGAGATTCTGTCTCAAGTATTCCCCGGATCCTAATATTGTTCTAGGGTGACCTGTTGTCTAGGTCCTCCAGTCTCGTTTCTAGATCACTGATCTGGGCCTGCATCTCCTCCGATGATTTCTCATGTGTCCGCTGGTCTGCTATGACCCGTCCAGCTTTGATTCTAGCGTGTCAGTTCTTTCACCTAATTCGACTATTTCGTGATCTCTATGGTCACGGGCTGTCTGCAGTTCTTCATGGAAAAGTGACTTTATATGATTGAACAGGTCCGCAATGTCCTGTCTCATTTGGGTCTGCGTTAATATATCGGGATTGGAGTCTAATTCCCTTGTGCCACGCGGTGCCGCCATATCCAAGTGCCTCGGCCCTTTTCAGACCACCGCGCCTTTTATAAAACTCGAGTGCTTCCCGTGACAGAGTCTGTTTTTTTTCTTTTTAATGACATCTCCTGTTTGTTCTTGTCTGGTCGCCCTCGTTCCAGAACAAATAAAGTCTGATTTTAGAGGTTTCCTTGGTCACCTATGCTGTTTTAGTCCGATAGTTGTCGGAGCCAAGCTGCTGTGCGTCCACTCAGCTCAGCACGGCGCATGCGCCCTAAGTTTGTCTTTTTTATAATGGGTTTTAATGTATTAAGCTTCCTTTGGTTGCTAAAGAAACCATTTAGGAAGCCACAGCACTTCCTCTTTTGACATATTCCATGCCATGGGAAGCGGGATCTTCGCTTAGATAATTACATTGGCTTACAGGTAAGAAACTACTGCATCTATTAAAACAAAACAAAAACAAGAGCCAAAACATGGTAATTGACAACTTTTTAAGTCTCCTTCATTAAATGGCCTGTAATATGCCTAATGGATTAGCACATCTAGTAAAACAGGGCCAACATATTTAAAAAAGCGAGGGGAAAAAAACACAGGATTGGAGGACTACAATTACACCACAGTACAAAAGTCTACATTATTAATAAAAAAAATTAAAATAATAAAAGATTTTAGATCATTTGAAAATATAGTTAATTCTTGTTAGGATTCATAAGATTATATTAAGAGTATACTTTTTGGTGGAACTTAATTACTCACCCTCGCTGTCCTAACTGAAGTGAGAAACTGGCCCCCATAATGAGAGGCATGGTTCACCAGAGACAAGACATTGACTAAACGGCCATAACCTAAAGACTGTGGTTTTATTTAAATATTATAATAAATTATTGCTTAATTATAATGGTTTCGAATGTTTTCCTTTAAACGAATGCACAAACATTTTAACAAAATCTCTAAGAATTTAAGATATTCCTTAATGTCAGTTTCAGTCTATTCTATGTGCACAATCCTAGACCCCACTTAAGTTTACTACATGGTTTACACTTGCCCAGAACGTCATACTTAAATGAACACGTTGTATATTCCCATATTGTGTTGTGTCTATAAGTGCAGCCTTGAGCGCTGGCACTACCTTGAGCATGGCCTGATTGATGGGATGTTATTGCAATGTGTGGGATGTAGGCTGTGGCCCTACTTAGATTATTCTGAACAGTGCCAGACCCACAGAGCAGCTTATCGTATGTACAATAAGCAGGTACGTCCAGTGAAGTCACGGCTTCCCCTTTCGGCAGATGATTCCCCAGAAATACAGCCCGTCCGTGATATAGCTTCCTCGTTTATCATCACCGAGACAGAATCTGCTCTTTATTCTATCTGTTTTTTTAGTAATTGCCAATAAAATGTTCCTATTCTGTAGAACTCTGTGTGCCCATGGTCTTTTTAATGTTTCAATTATTGTGTGTGACCCTCATTCCTAATGTTTGATGCTTAGGATATCTATCTATCTATCTATCTATCTATCTATCTATCTATCTATCTATCTATCTACTGTATCTATCTACTGTATCTATCTACTCTATCTATCTACTCTATCTATCTACTTTGTTCTTTTCTATCTGTATTTTTTTTTATCTATAGTATATATCTGCCTGCCCTTTCTCTTAGTCTTCTCTCAAAATTTCTATGGGGTCCATGTATTTACTCTGGAGAGTTTTTGTTACCTGGTGTTTTCTTTACCTGGAACAAAAGTGGCAATTCTTCCGGTGAGGGGAGTGCCTAAAAAGAGGCACCGTTTTGACTGTAGAAAACACTCTTTGATAAAGCGCCGGCTGGCAAGAAACGCGTTAGAGGTTTCTCTTCTTTTTACCTTTTTTAGGCTGTATGCCTCAATAAAGTTTTATTTTTTCTAATTGGCCTCCAGTTCTCTTCTTTTTGCAGTGCTCCTTTTTACCAGCTTTTTGTATCAAAGCACTAGCGTAAATATAGTGCAAATCATCACCATTTCCTCCTTCTCTCCGTATGTGGCATTATTGGCCGGGAGTCATCAAAGTGCGATCTGCGCGATTGCGGACAAATCTGCAACACCGGACAATAAAGTCACCGATTCGGCCATTACAATTGCGCTTTGAGGACTTCTAGCCATTATTTCCTTCTTGTGAGTGGTCTTGCATTATGGGGAGCAGTTTTTGTGTGGGAGTAGGTGGGGTTATGGAGGTACATATTTTTACACTGTGCAGGCTTGCAATATATACATATATATATGGGTGGGAGATATATAAATGTAGCCATGTGTAAAAATGGTGTACATCTCTTTCTCATGCTGGCAGTAAGCCTGGTAAGTATGCAGGATTGCCAGCAACAATCATGGAGGTTTGCCCTCAGACCCTGGTGAGGTGTCCTATGTAACAAGGGAAGTGACAACATGCTCTGTGTCCACTGTTAGTGACACAGAGGTGTGTCTGTTTTCTGAGTCTATATAAGACACAGAACTGCAAAAAGTTAGTGGTTCTGTAGTGGTGATGTTCTACAATAGCACACACACCTCCCACCAGAGGTAGAAGCGATGCACCGCCGTGAAAGGAGACAAACAACCTACTTATGGAGTGTCAATCCCAGAACACCTGTAAAGTCTAATCACCAGCAGATGATCAGCTGGTGATTAGACTTTACAGGTGTTCTGGGATTGACACTCCATAAGTAGGTTGTTTGTTCACTGGCGGATCACTCTTTGACAAAGGCCCACCGGGCTGAAATGCGTCAGAGGATCCGCCAGACTTTTACCTTGATGTTCCATTAAAGTTTTTTCCTCACCACCATTGCCTGCATGCAGTCTCCTTTCACGGCGGTGCATCGCTTCTACCTACGGTGGGAGGTGTGTGTGCTATTGCGGTTCGTCATCGGTGGCACGCCGGACAGCTGACTGTTCCTGTTCAGTCGACTACTGCGGGGGAAACACCTTATTGGCACAGAGAAGCTCCTGGCCAGTTGCAGTTTGTCGGTCTGCGGCTTCATTCCTCCATTACCCAACAGTCTTCACTGCTCCCCTAACCGTGAGTCTCCATACACAATACCACTTGTGCTCGATGGAGAGCTAGTTGTTAAGAGGAGAAGGTGATACTCATAGGTTTATGTGGGAGATTGACCGGGACTTTATATGTTTATCTATTCATGAACAGGACACAGCTATCTCACTGACTTTTGAAGCGCCAGAGGTTAACCTCTTGGTTACCGGTCGAATTGTGGTGATGTTCTAGTTCAAGGTGAAGTGTCTGCAGCAGTTCAAGGCTGTCAGGTTCTAGTGCAAGCTGACTACACACTGTGTTCAGGGACCTGACACAGATGGTGATCTCCCTTAGGGGAGAGGTGAACCCACTCTATTAAGAGAGAAGGAACCTTCGGAAGGGGGGACCTCAACAAGATGAGCGGCTGAGCACGACCGCCATGAGGGGCAGTCTGCCTAATCAGATGCAAATAAAGATGCCCTTGTTCACTACATCCCTTCTGTGTGAGTGTGGAGTCATTCTGCAGAAGGAGGTACCACAGAGGAGTTCCCCATCAGATACATCCCCCTGCAGCCGCAGAGATCCTGATGGGGTGGAGGCGCTGCATCGTATGTGAGTAGGACTCGAGCACACTACCTCAGATGCCTGTCATGCTGATATTCCCCATACCAACCAAGAGGGAGACCCAGGAGTCCTGTAAGCCAGCAGGTGCACCACACATACACATCCATGTAATTGGGGGATTTTCACACACATCACACTAGGAAACAGGGAGAGTGTATGCTGCCAGTCAGTGCTGTGTATGTGGGACGGAGCCTAGGGGTAGTAAGGAGTGTGATGGAATTGTCAGCTCGCAAAGCACAACCTAGGATCCTGAGGGTAGTACAGTGGGTCTGGAGCCAGGGCTATAGCTGTTCCAGTCACTTTGAGGCAGCTAGTCGTAGGATGCCTGAAGAGATAGTCTGGATAACTCGGGTCAGGAATTCTGGAGAGGATCTGCGTTGTGATGGCCAACAGTAGGTAGATGCCCTAGTACTGCATGGGAGAAGCCAGAGTACTCTAGCCAGGAGCCAGGACACTTACTGCAGAGCACAGACTGGAGGGAGGTGGACACAGCATACACTGAGAGAGTGAGCCTAGCCTGAGGTAGTGCAACATGAGTCAGACGTACATTAGATTTATGTAGGTGGTGCATCGTGGCATTCTTTATTGCATCGAAAATGGCAGCTGCCCCGCAGAGAGGAGCACCATGTGTGATAATAGAAATTACAGAGTAAAGATGGCGACGGCAAGTAGAGAAGCTCCGTGCGGTGCGGAAAGTCCAAGATGGCGGATCGCGGCTGATGAAGCGAGCGCAGGTGGTGTGTATGCCACGGAGGAGAGAGCTGCAGAAGGGACTTTTGCAAGCATGTTATGGAGTGGCGCCAAGGTTGTGGCCGCGCCATTTTTGTCCTGCCTAGGATCCCGGGGTGCTACTCTGGAGGACAGTGTTGAGGACATTGTAATTATGTGTGGTGCGGATGGAGAACCTGATTGCCAGACGGTGATCCCTATACAAAGATCTACCTCAGTTGCTATTGTGAATGGCTGTGCAAACCAAGATGGCGGTTCCTGCTTCCCTGGGAGACCGCGTGGGCCGAGTGCAGAGAATTCTGCAAATGCAAAGATTGCAGAAAGTTGGCCGGGATTGGCACCAAGTAAAGAACCCCACCCTGTTGGGAGTAGTGGCGCGAAAGCTGTGGCCGCGCCCTCCCTGACTGTGACAGGCTCAGAGCCAATTATGGGTCACCCCGTGAATCTATGGGACCCTCCCCTAATATTCACCAGGGGGAGGGGTCTTTATCTCTGCCAATCGAGACCCGAGTTGTCTGAGGGAGGAGCTGGATGTGAGCTTCCTGCTCCTCAGTTGCGAGGAGCTGGTGAACAAGAGAGACCACTGTGCAAAGTGTCTCCCTTAACCAGTACTACAAAGAACGAGATGGACATTGGGGTATACCCCTATTCATTGCCCGGAGGCTTCCTGGTAGTAAAAGCTGGGGACAAAGAGACATTGCGGTGCCTGTGTATGCAGTGCAGGTTGCCCGGCGGAGAAGCCATCACCACGGCAAGGTGTCCCCAATGTGGCATCTATTATCTGTCGGCCGTGCAGCCCTTCGTGCCTGGGCAGACCGTGGAGGTGGGAGGAAAGACAGCCAAGCTGAAGCCTCGCCCAAAGACAAGGAAGAGCAAGCTGATCCCGGAGAATGGGGATCGCTGTTAATGATAGAAACAGAGCCTAAAGGGAAAGGGGCTTGCACACACAGTGAGAGCCTGGAACCTCACTGTCGGTCCCCTACGGGAGTGCCACTACCTGAGTCGGAGTCTGTATCTTCGGACGAAGAACAAACCAGCCCGACATCGGTGGTGATGCGATTACCGGCAGACCACTACAGCGGCGCTGTAAAGGAACCAGGCCTTACCTGTCAAGTAGCGGAGCTGAATCTCGAGGTGCCGAGATCACCTGTGCGGAGATAACCAGAGCGGAGGAGTCCCACGGCCGTGGTGACTTCCAGCGCGGATGGCGGAGAAGACACCATCCCGAGCCGACGGAGTGGTGAGACACATCCTTACCCTCCACAGGCGCCGGTGGTGGCAACGGCGAAGGGAGGCCTAGCCCAGGCCCAAGCGGAACGGAGGGAAGAACCTTCACTTCCGGCGGCGGATGTCGTTGTGGAGGAAGAGGTTCCAGTGGGGAGCCCAACCCAAGATGGCGGCGATGAGTCCCGCGAGATTGATGACCTCACTTCGGGTGGACACTGCGGAACAGGATGGAAGATGGCCGTGCTCTCGTGACCGCTGTGCTGTAATCGATCGGTGGGAGCAGCCAAGAGCAAGAGCTGGCAGGCCCTGCGGAAGCCTGGGAACCAGGAAACGGGTGAGCCTGAATCCCAACCTGCTGGTACCGCCCGCGGTATCGAGAAGCTGCGGGTCGTAGTCCCGCATCGGTCTCTAGCTTTTCCCTATGCCCAGCCCCCGGCCCTAGTTAAAACCCCTGCCCCTGTCACCTCCTCATCTGGGTCCCAGTCGAGCCAAGGGTTGTCTGGGGAGTCACGGGACAAATCCGATGAACGGACTGGTTCGAATTTGGACTGGGGGGACTGTTTCACCTCTGACGAGGGATTGGGGAGGGAAATGTCTTTGCGCAACATGTCATCAAGCACTAGTAATGATACTCGTACTGTTAACGTAAGGTGTAGGCCTAAGCGCCTTGGATCCAATTCGAGGTCCACAGGGACATCCGGAATATCTTCAGGGGGAGAACCGGAGGAAAGTGAGCCTAAGGTAGCAGTTACCGAGCGGGTACAAGAGAAGGAGACTAGATGGTGGGCGCCCATGTTTGAGGGGTATGAGGCCTGGATGGACCGTACTCGGTTCATATTAAAGAGGGATGGAGTAGTGGACTACTGGTGGGAGATAGGAGAGTTCTCTGAGGAGGAGTGCTTAGAGGAGCTCCAACTACGGTGGCATGATATTCAAACAGGGATAGTTACTCCCCGAGGGTCATCTATATTTCGTGACCTAGTCGAGCCCGATGAGCCCTTATCGTGGGTACTGCAAGGCAGGACAGGCAACAAGAAACTAATACGAACTAGCCAGGCTGAGAGAGCCATTGTAACCAAGTACAAAAAATCCCATGGCCTAGAGTACCCCTACGTGCCTGAACCCTTAATGCAGGAGATTGAGGATAATAGGGATGTGTGGTTGAGGGAGACTGTGGAAGAATACATCATGAGCAAATCAGGTGGCTATTCAGGGTTTAAAACTGAAGAGCGAATCTCCCATCTTATGAGAGTGTGGAGTGTTGGGCGCAACATTTTCATGAATAGGATGGAGTACCGGCCAGAAAATGGGCCGCCTAGAGCATACAGTGTGACTGTAAAAGATGCCAAAGGTAGGGAGGTGCAAAAGCCAGATCCTAGCACTATTATTAGTGTGGATTCTCCTCAGGAGCAGTGCAGTCTGCAGGTCAGAATGTACTGTGTGCAATTATGTTATGTCAAAACAATAATGTATTTCTATAATATGTTGTTCTGTTGTGGGTTGCAGTGCTACCTGGAGGAAGGTTCCACAAATTTAGATCCCAGCCGGGCCGTTGGGTTTCACCAGGGGGAGAATGTAGCCATTGTAAAAATGATGTACATCTCTTTCTCATGCTGGCAGTAAGCCTGGTAAGTATGCAGGATTGCCAGCAACAATCATGGAGGTTTGCCCTCACACCCTGGTGAGGTGTCCTATGTTACAACGGAAGTGACAACATGCTCTGTGTCCACTGTTAGTGACACAGAGGTGTGTCTGTTTTCTGAGTCTATATAAGACACAGCACTGCATAAAGTTAGTGGTTCTGTAGTGGTGATGTTCTAGTTCAAGGTGAAGTGTCTGCAGCAGTTCAAGGCTGTCAGGTTCTAGTGCAAGCTGACTACACACTGTGTTCAGGGACCTGACACAGATGGTGATCTCCCTTAGGGGAGAGGTGAACCCACTCTATTAAGAGAGAAGGAACCTTCGGAAGGGGGGACCTCAACAAGATGAGCGACTGAGCACGACCGCCATGAGGGGCAGTCTGCATAATCAGATGAAAATAAAGATGCCCTTGTTCACTACATCCCTTCTGTGTGAGTGTGGAGTCATTCTGCAGAAGGAGGTACCACAGAGGAGTTCCCCATCAGATACATTCCCCTGCGGCCGCAGAGATCCTGATGGGGTAGAGGCGCTGCATCGTATGTGAGTAGGACTCGAGCACACTACCTCAGCTGCCTGTCATGCTGATATTCCCCATACCAACCAAGAGGGAGACTCAGGAGTCCTGTAAGCCAGCAGGTGCACCACACATACACATCCATGTAATTGGGGGATTTTCTACATATGGGTCAGGAGTTGTAGGGCCCAGGGAAAACACTGTTACATATATATATATATATATATATATATATATATATATATATATATATATATATATATATATATATATATATATATATATATATAAAAATTGTCAAGTATAGTGCAGTCTTGAAATCACAGAAATGTTGTCTGAATGTTGAAAATAGCAGAAACCTTATAATAAACTGTACACATCAACATACCAGATTCTGGATATATTAACAACATTACTCTTTGCTACGTTGTTACACAACCCGCTACATTTTTACTTTCATATTCTACCTCACTACTTTTCTATTTTCTATTTTATTACAAGTTTCTCCCTTTTTCACCATCATACCCTCCCTACTCTATTTCCTAGGTTCATCTTTTTTTTTATTTCTATCCTCTCTCTATTCTAACAGTTACAACGACCCTAATTGACCTCTTTTTTTAATTTGGCCTTTCGAAAATGGCTTGCCGTCCTTAAAACCTCCCACATTGACGTGAGCCCCCAGCCAGCCTTGTGCCCTGTTTGGGCACGTGGGGAGGTGTCACAGGGGGACATCCGTGCAACATCGCACACGAAGGGACTGCCTGGCCACGCGGTGTTAAGACCCTCCCAGGTCCCAGAACCCCTCCAGGTACACTTGGGGCGTAACATAAAAAAAAGACATTTACTTATTATTAATTGCTCTAGCCGCAAACATCTTGGCGAGCTTACCTATCTGTTGCACACGGTATTATAATTAATAGAAGAGAGTGGAAGATTAACCTCGTGAAGATGGAACTGATGGCTCATGTGGGAGAGTCAATTTGAAGAGTCAGTGCCCTGTGTGTGGGACATTGTGTATTTGGGGTTACTTATCAAAATGCCCAGTCAATAAAACTGGTGCAAAAGAAACGTTATATCAAAGGGAAAAAATGCTGTTGGATTCATAGTTACATAGTAGATGAGGTTGAAAAAAGACGCACGTCCATCAAGTTCAACCATTTAATAAATTTAGACAACAGATACTTTTTCCTATATCTATACTTACTAATTGATCCAGAGGAAGGCGGATTCAATACGATTTGTTCCCTTGCCAACATTTGTGCTATTTTCTGCAACAGTTTTACACCAGGTTTGCCGCCAGGAGACATTTTTAAATAGTCATACTGTATTAGATTAGCCGATTAGATTGCAAGCTTTTCTGGGTATGGGTGTGCTGAATTTACTACGCATCCTAGCAGCAATATGTCATTTATTTTAGAATATTAATGTTATATCCAATATAATGAGTACAATATGTTTATATCTGGCTTGCAGGCTTTCATTTCCTCTGTAATTATGAACTGAAAACATTAAGATTGGATAGTCACTTTTTCATAACAAGCTTGACAGTCTATTATCACTTAATGACCACTATAATTAATGAACACATTTGTTAAGTGAATTGTCTTGAGGTCAATCTCATTAATTAACTTAAGGGACAATTTGGGAGGCTGAATTGCTTTTATGTTTAAAATAATCATTTATGGCTAAACATATTTAAACAGTGGGAGTTAGCACTTTCTAGTAGAATGAGCAATCTTCAGGGTGGAAGAAATAAACAAAGCATGTGGCCTTCAATAATTAAACCTCCTTGGTGGCGATAGCATTAGTTTTATTTGCACCAGATTCCACAATGCTTCATCCAATTCATACCAAAGAGCTATGTATGAACAGTTACTAATAGGATGTAAATAATGAATATTATGTGACAATAAAGTGGAACTGTTAAATGCAGCAGTGCCACCTGCTTAGTCAATTTTAAATAAGTGGCAGCGTAGGGAGAACCATCAATGGCCTTTTAAACCTCAGAAAATGTTACAAGTGCTAAGGCTAAAAGTTTCCTACTTCTCCTTGGCTAGTCCAGCACTAGAAACTATTCAAGAAACTATAAATGGGAGTGGCATTATTTAGATGTAAAACAAAGTATGACCTTCATAAGTAGGTGACCTTGTGTCAGGACCACACCACCGGTCCCCGCGCCTTCCTACGTACTGGCGCCTACCTTCCGCCGTGGCGGTTGCGAGCTCGCATTCCCTGCTACTCCGTCAACCTGCGCTCCATCTACGCTACCCTTGCCTTCCGGGAGCGCGGGCGGGTCTCATCCATGTGCATATCTAAGTGCATCACGCTCCAGTCCCATGCGCGAGCGCGGCATGCGTATGCACAATTTAAAGCCAACAGCACCTGCAAGAACGCCTGCACTTATCTCAGGTGGGCTACACCTGTGCTTCATCCTGCCTCAACCTATTGCTGCTTTACCTACATCTGAGCCACTCCTTCCCCCTCTCCCTCATTGGTTCCCTCCAGTATTTAGTCTCAGTCTGCCTTTTGGTCGTTGCTGAGCATAGACCTTTCTTTGCACCGTGCTCATTTGCAGCCTGAGTACTAGTTCCTGTCGGTATCCTTATTCTTGTTGTGACCCTGTTTGTACCTGACCTGTCTCATCTTGTTCCCCTGGACTTCAGCTTGTTTAACGGACTTTTACGCTCTCTACTCCATGACCACGGCTTACGGACCTCGACTATTCTACGCTCTCCAACCCCGGACCATAGGCAAGTACACGCTACCCTCTCCACTCTCCTACCCTGACCCGGATATACGTTCACGACCCTGCAATCCAGACCCATCCCCGTGGCTTAGGGTTGTGGTTATATATCTTCCCCACCTCAGCCCCGTGGTCCAGTCCAAGTTGTAGTGAGCATCTGTGACACCTTGCTAGTTTAACTTGTGTATTATTTATGAAGAAGGTACAGTACTGCCCCAGTATTTTTCTATGATCTAGAAAAATCAGTATGTTAATGGTACAGGGTGACAAGGGTTATGGCGTACCACATTTTCCCAGAATGAGGTTTATTTTCCCACTTGCGTTAAGTTTACCACAAACCTGCACCTAGTTCTTCTAATCTCCCTGTAATAAATATTTTCAAAAGATACTTTTACTTGTCTATACACGGTAGCAACAATCAGTCTATGTACAAAACAGGTAAAACTGTACATACTGTAGTTAAAATAGGGCCTGATAAAAATTCTCTAACATTGCTAAATTATACATTTAAAAATGTATGAATCGATTTAAATGGAGCATTATAAAGACTTACATGGAGCAGTAAGAACAGGAATAATGAGTTAACACACACACTGCATGATATTGGGCTATAACTATTCTTGTTTCTCCGGTCTTAGCTTGAATTACAATTTCTGCCAAGGAAATACATCACATGTATGAAACCAGGTTTCATAGAATTGGTAAGTGAGAAGCTACTAACAGCTCAAGAACAGCAGGTATGGAACGGTGAAAAATAAAATAATGAATGGGACCACTGAGGTAAGCTGCGAGGTAAGTCGTGAGCGTGGGTGTGGATGAAGTAGTAGGGAAGGTACAGTGAGCTGTAGGTGTAGAGGAAGAGTCCCCTTGAGAAAGGGCACTAAGGTGCCTGAAACGCGTAGGGTAGTTATGTATTAGGTTTTTTGTTTGTTCATATGTTCCCTTTTATGTAGTTTTCAATAAATAGTTTTATTCCCCACTCTGGTGAGCTGTCAGTGCTTTTTGGGGATTCTACGCGATTCTACGTACCAATCGACCTTCCTGCTTCATAGAATTGGTGCTGAAAAGTAAAGAGTATAGTCCATGTTTTTTACTGACAAGCTGCACTGTGTTAATAATGTGAGACTGATACATCGCTCCCTTTGTGTGTTTCATTATAGGCATATGTGGAAATACCATTTAAAAGATACAGCTGGATATTACACTGTAAAGTGGCAGGTTATTGATCGATTAATGCATAATCAATGTTACATTATGTTAGAAAGGTTTACATGCAAACTGCAAGATGATTGTGTTGTGACATTTAGGCTCCTGTATTTGCTCATTTGTCAGTCTGTCTTCATTTGGTTCTTCACTGAGTTTTGTTGTTTCATGAAACACTTGGTTTTATAATTAAAACATAATAGTGTTGGAATCCCACAAACCAAAGCTGTATTTCTACATGTAGCCCTGTTTCCTAGCGAACACAGACCACTACTATATGCTGTATAACCTGTAGGCTCACAGGGCCTGAGCCTCTGCCACGGAGAGCCTGGGGTACACACAATACTTAAAACTTGGTGCAGCGCCTCCACCTGCGACAGCTTCCGCCCGAGGGGAAGTGGGTCTTCGCAGGAACTTATGTACATTAATACACACACAGCAATATACCTTAACCAATATACTTTACTTGTAGCAACCATAAGCTTTAATCAACAGGTGTCCCTCCCTAGAGGAGACACTACTATCAGCGTCCAGCCGAACGCGCACTCTCCCCTTCCCTTCACCGGGTGATCCCACCCCGTATCCAGTTCCCTCTTGGAATAAGTCCCCCCACCCTCAAGTGAGACAGTGAATGTATATGTACGTGACTGCGCAGCCACCGTGTCCTGAGTGAATGATGGTACCATTGGTGCACTTGAAGTTTACCTGCCGGGCACTCCAGTACCCGGTTCTGCAACTATCTTCACAAAGGATCAGTGTGGGAGTAGATGACGTCACCCGTAGGTGTCCGGGGCGATCCCACCCAGACACGCTGCGAGGTGGTAGTGGGGCCTGATCCCAGACCTCCCGCAGACTTAGAACTGTCCCGGTAGCGATCATGTAACAGTAAGGAAATCCGGAACCTGTCTATGGCCAGTCCCTAGCTCAGATTCACACTACTGGGACTCAGGGCCTAACTGGGCCTGGGGCAAGCGGCCTAGGTAGGGGCGGACTGCCTCCCTACACCGGAGCTCCTTCTCCTTTCTCCTCCAGCTAGCTCTGAACCAACGTGCGCCCCATCACTTCCTTTTCCTCCCTTCCTCATACCTGATTGGCCCTCGCGCGTCACGGGGGCCCGCGGGGCTGCTGAGACCCATAGTTCCCTAACTCCCCTCCTATCCGAGCTCTCCTCCTTCGCGGGCTTTGCTCTCCTTGTCTGCGCATGCGCAAACTTCTGCCAGGCCAGTTCTGCGCCGGGTCCAACCTAAACATAGCGGCTTCCTCTTCGCAGAACCTCCGTTTTCGGAGCGTTCCCTACGTGCAGCATCTCCCACCCCACAACAACAAATGGTGGGGAAAGGGGTCCCGGCTACATACAACTGTACTCATTTTAGAACTGTTTTGACTCTGATTTATTCTTTGTGAATGTCACAGAGGATTTATATTTTCCTGGAGAAATTGCGCTCTCAAATATTCATTGAGAACTCCCCAAAAATGGGCAGCACTTTGAATTCTTCAAACTACTAATGTTGTAACAATCCCTGACTACTGTTCACTATAAAGGTAGCCAACTATTGTTCACAATTTCCTAATAATTGATTGACTTTACACTAAAAAAAAGAATTGCTTTAATTAGAGCTTGTAACAGGGGAGTTATCCCTGTTCAGGTAATGTGCCTCTAATCCAGCAGTGTGGTGGTTAACTGCTGGTAGTCAATTAACAAACACCACCTGCCTGATTAGATTGCTTAGAAAAGCCTGTCTTTTGAGACAGGAAGTGAGACTCCTTAGCTCACACCTGAGCTGAACTTGGAGACAAAGCAGAGATTGTCCCTTACTCTCACAATTTATGAGACTGACATGGGAACAGACGTCTTGAGTCTACTGTACCAGAAGAGGCTGCTTGCAAAACACAGAGGGAACTTCTAAACCTGAATGCTGACAAATCCTGAAGAAAAGGAAGCAACCAGGAACAGAGAAGATTTTCCCTCCAAACCACAAGGAACAGATAAGACTTTAATTTATAAGACTTTTTTTTATATATGTTCATTTCATGCTATATGTTTGGGGCTGGGAGACATGCTTATCTAAAGGGAGTGGTGGATTGCATAGTATTTCACTAGAAATACTCCCAAGTGAATAGAAGCTTTGTTTACCCCTTGTTTGGATGGTTTCCTGATGCTAAGGAAACAGGCGCAATAAAAGCCTTATTTAATTTCACTATAACCAGACTCCCTTGCATACCTCTTTGAGCGTCCGCCTACATATGGTGTCAGAAGTGGGATGAGAGGTGGTTCTTGAAGTTAAGGAACCCGGAGTTTGGCTGTGAATTTTTTTTATGCTTTTTGCCTACAAACCGTCTGAGCAACGTAAAAAAAATAAAAAATCTCATGCAGCAGAGACCAGAATTAAAGTGATACACACCCATGCAGGAAACTTACACTGCACTGAAACTTACAAAACCACAGATGGACTCTTTTCCCCAATCCCAAGAGGAGAGAGAGAGAGACTGCTGAAGCAGGTAAACCTTATTTGCCTATTACAATAATAAAGTGTAATATGGTCATTGAAATAGGTGGTTTGCCTTCCAGCTATAGTCAGGGTTCAAAAAGTGAGTTAGCCCTTGAAAGGGATAGGCATTTGTTGTTTTCAAATGTTTAGTTGAAGCAGTGAATACAGATGGTGACCCATGAACGGTACTGATTCTGCAAGTAAAGGCTGCCACACCGCATAGGACTACCATTTGTGAATGGAGTACATGCAGAAAAATGTGAAAATTGATGCAAAACTGTGCTGAAGCAGGGGAATTTTCAGTAAACAAGTGCTGAGGGTAAAATTGCCTACTAGAAAAAAGGAATTGCTGAACTGTGTAAAAGGTATCCCAAAGTATGAAGAGTGAATGTCATAATACCCAAAGTTGAGACTGAACTCAAGCAGAAAATCACATTATTTGGCTAAAGCAGAGAGATTGCACCTAGCAAGTTAATGGTGTAGAGCAAACAGAAGTTTTTACCTAGCAACTACACAACCAGCATACCTAATGAGAGATTATACCTAGCAAGTAAATGGTGTAAAGCAAATAGACGTTTTACCTAGCAACTGCACATCATGTATACCTGATGAGAGAAAATGCATGCACAGTACTGCTGATATTGTAAAACTTATCCAAGAAAGAAAAAGTCTACAGAGATGCCTGTGAGAGCTACGACCTCTACAAGCAAAATATGCCCACCTGTAAGACTACCACAGTTGGGGGTTCTAGCAAATACAGTGGCAACAGCTGCAATAGCGCCTCCTGAGGTCAGGAAGAAAACTACACCCGAGAGCCCCAAAATGGAGGACAAGATGCAGCGTTCCTGTAATGAACCCTACCCCACGGAAGAGTGGCCCTTCCAGTCCAATAAGGAGGAAGACATCTCTTAAGGGGAACCCGAACCGAGTCACACCCACAAAACACCCCAAGAATGGTGGGGGTGCCTGAACTCGGCACGAACATAAAAGGCCGCTCTCTATGATGACGAATAGGGTCGACAAGAGAAAGAGCGGGAGCAGCAGATCACCCAATATTTCTGTCAGCTAAAGCAACTGCAAGAAAAGCCTGGCGTATATAATGAAGCTTTTGAAGTATCAAATAAAGAAGGAGACCCCAGTATTCCTGATGGGACGGAGTCATCCAAAACAAAAAGGCGGAAAAAGAAAAGCGGTTCTTCACTTACCGTGGAAGGAACAGACACGTCCGCAGACCCTGTGGAGAAAAAGGGGGACCGAGATGCCCTGCAGCCTAGAGAAAATGGAGAACTCGTCCCACGGATAACCAAATATCCAGAGGGCCCAAGGCAGAAGTCGTGTACCCCAAAGAAGTGTCTGTCCGGTGCCAACAGTGAGGAACCCTCAACCAACCATCCCAGGGAAGCGGAGCCGGAACCAGTGAGTGTCGATCCCTTGACCAGCCCTGAGGATGCCCTGAAAAATGCCAGACGTGACTGTGATATACTCCGTGAACAATTGAAACAAAAGAAAGATGATTACGCGGAGCTACTGAAAGATAATGCTGAGTTACAGAAGACGGTGCTTGCAATGTACTCTGCAGCCAGGACAGAATTGGACGATCTCAAGACTGAGCTAGATACTGCAAATGCTACTATTTCCGCCATGGATGAAAAGCAGAGCCAATCTGATAAAATGGTGGCTACGCTAAAGCGGAAGTATGAGGAGGCACTGAAGCAGATGACAGTCTTCCAGCAAGAGGTTCACACTCTTCGCATAGAGCTGAATGCCTCACAACAGGAGGTCAACAGTGTCCAGACAGAGGTGGACGTATCTCAGAAAGAGGTTCAGACACTCCGCAGAGCACTGGATGCCTCACATCATGAGACCAACAGCTGCCGCACAGACCTGGAAGTTTCCAGAAAGGAACTACACAGTCTCACTGAGGAGCTGGACATATCTAAAGAAACGATTGTCAATCTTAAGACAGATCTCAAAGTCTCTCAGAGGAGCTTCAGACCCTCAACCTAGAGAAGGAAGTTTCACGCCAGGAGACTGTCATTCTCAAAGCAGATGTGCGTAAATGGAAGGAGGACTGCAAGGAGGCCCTGAATAGTACAGAGACTGAAAAAGGAGAACATTTAAGATTAAAAAGAGAAAACTTAAAACGGGAAGAAGAAATTTTTCATTTGACAGACGAAGTCAAAGAAAAGAATGAAAAGCTACACGAGCTTAAGGAAATAAATAGACTTTTGGAAGGTGAGAAGTTTGAAGCAGAGCACCGACTGCAGAACCAACTGCAAGGTCTGCGTACGCACCTTGAGAAGGCCGAGGAGAAGCAGCGAACTCTGCAGGAAGACAATCTACAGGCTGTTAAAGAAATTCAAGTGCTGCAGGAACGTCTGATTAACCAGTATGTCCCCGCAAAGCAGCATGAGAAACTGAAGGCTACCCTGAGCATCACCAAAGCAACGCTAAAGGCCAAGCTTAGAACCCAGGTGACGTGGCACAAAAGGGAGCACAAGAAAGTCCAGAAACTGAAACAAGTAACTGTGGCCCAAGCAAAGAAGTTCATAGTGCTTCACAATGCAATAAAAATGTGGAAGCAAGCTCAGAGAAAGAAAAGCATGCAGATAAATTCCCTGAGAAGAGACTTGCAAGACGCACTCAAAAAACAGGGATCTCTCGTGGATGAGATTACAGTCCTACAAGGACAAGTATTGGCCCTGACTAAGCGTCAGTATGCCACAGCCACAAAAACCCATGAAGACAAGGGTACAGTGAGAGCTGGGAATACCGCTCGTCTGAAAGACAAGGTTGCAAAATGTGAACCACCTAAACAAGCACTAGCAAAACCTTCAGCCACCCAACAGGCAATAAAAGAAGATACACGTGCTGAATCAAAACCAGAAGAATCCTTAGCTGATGAAGCTGAAAAGATGGGACATTCTCTGGAAGTGGGTGTGGAATTGCAACTTAATCCCAAAGAGGCTGAACTAGCAACCCCATTGAGTGGGAAAAGGGCAGAGAGACAGCTTCAAGAGCAGAAAACTCAAAGGGCTGTTTTTAAATGCTCTGCAACGGCTGCTTTACAGTCTGCCTACAATAAGACGAGCACCCGAGGCGAGGGAAATCTCATGACCGCTCACATAGTAAAAAGACTATACTTAGAAAAAGTCCTCCTCGAGCGACTGAAGAGTTCTATTCTCAAGCATCTTCGGGAGGAGACACGAATGAACTGGAGAAAGGGCTCCGATCCCAGCGGGACTGAGTGTTCTCTTCCTCCATCCACTCTCATTCAAGTCACAGAGATATCTAGAATGAGAGTGGAAGGATGGGCTTTGGCTGTGGCAAGCCCGAGCTTCCCACAAACAGGGGAGGTATGTAACAGGGGAGTTATCCCTGTTCAGGTAATGTGCCTCTAATCCAGCAGTGTGGTGGTTAACTGCTGGTAGTCAATTAACAAACACCACCTGTATGATTAGATTGCTTAGAAAAGCCTGTCTTTTGAGACAGGAAGTGAGACTCCTTAGCTCAAACCTGAGCTGAACTTGGAGACAAAGCAGAGATTGTCCCTTACTCTCACAACTTGTGAGACTGACATGGGGACAGACGTCTTGAGTCTACTGTACCTGAAGAGGCTGCTTGCAAGACACAGAGGAAACTTCTAAACCTGAATGCTGACAAATCCTGAAGAAAAGGTAGCAACCAGGAACAGAGAAGATTTTCCCTCCAAACCACAAGGAACAGATAAGACTTTCATTTATAAGACTTTTTTATATCTGTTCATTTCATGCTATATGTTTGGGGCTGGGAGACATGCTTATCTAAAGGGAGTGGTGGATTGCATAGTATTTCACTAGAAATACTCCCAAGTTAATAGAAGCTTTGTTTACCCCTTGTTTGGATGGTTTCCTGATGCTAAGGAAACAGGCGCAATAAAAGCCATATTTAATTTCACTATAACCAGACTCCCTTGCATACCTCTGTGAACGTCCGCCTACAGAGCTGTACAAATGTCTTCGAAATGTGCCCTGCAGAAGGTCAGAGATCTCAGCATGTTTGCCAATGCTGCTAGAATGTCATCACTTTTTGCTAACATTTTACAAAAATGCCAGTATATGAAGGGCCAGGTGACCTGATTTTAGAGTCATGTTGGGTTTGCTTTGCCTTTTAAGGATTTATGCTTTTTTTTTTTTTACATTTTTATCAGGCCTTTTGCTGAAAAAAGGTCAAATTTCACCCAGTTTGCAAACTGTATAAAAAATGTTGCATATCTCAGCAGTGACTATGTTTAATGAATACACCGCTAATTGTTTTTGCCGTCTCATTTAGGATCCTATTTACTGAGCAGTGAGTACTGTATACTTCATATGGCTCATTCACGCCAAAGAAAGTCGCGCCTGTGTATCTATGTATTGACTGTACATTTTATTGTTTCTTTATTACGCTCGTCTGTGTTATTTAACGTGCGTATTTAACAAATATTCAATATTCAGATATTCAATTCATTGCAGGCCTCTCGGCACCAAAAGAGTTAAAATGAGTTATAATGATTTTATGGTTGTAGAAAAGGTCTGTTTCTAGATGATCCTGTAATCAATTCTGAACAATTCTAAACAATCAATCCCTATAACAAATAATTTATTCCAAATATATTTCTTATAGATTTTTCATGTTCACACTCGCTATCTAAACAAATGCCACATGCTGTATATAATGCATTCGTACTAGTCATTCAAAGACACAGGAAATAGAGATACACGCAGAATTATACGTGGAAAGTGGGGGTATTAGCTTTCGCCTAAAAAAAAAAGTATTTCTATTCCAAAACAGATTGTTGCAATTGCAACATCTTAATGAGAAAAATGTATTGTCTCTTCAAATTTCTACGTACAATGCAGCATACGGCACACTGCAGCACTTTATTCAAAGCATTAATATATGTATTCATTAAAAATATTTTTGACGCAATAAAAAGCGATGTCATTCTTAATATATTAATGATAGATTTCTGAAGCTGTGCTATTGTATATTACATCACACTGAGCATGAACCTAGTTCTATATTAGGCTGCGTCCATAGAGCCTCAGCCCGCGCTCCCCCGCTCTAACGCTGATGCTCGCCTGCCCGGTCAGCAGTGATCCCATGACTGGCAGGCGAGCCAGCGTGCGCGATCGAGAGGCGGGGGGGAGGCGGGGCAGTGACGTCGCTGGACAATAGCCCGTGATGCGCCGGCGCTGAAGTCACGGCGCCGTGACGTTGATGCTGCTTTGCTGTGATTGGAGGTTTTCGGCCGACGGCGCGCTGAAAAACAGTTTCGGCTGTCGGCTGAAAATCCCAACGCTTCAGCACGCCTGCGGACGCTCGTGTGAGCCCCCTCTCAAGACATCATCATTGAGGATGCCGGGGCTCATCACGGAGCATCCGCACGGTGCTGCGCTGCCTGTCCTTCCATGGACGCAGCCTTAGATTTTGTTATATAGTTTAAGCATGCATGGTCACATCTATTCATATTGTTAATCTCAATCAGAAAATGAAATGAAAACACATATAAATATAATAAACACGCATACATTTCAGCATTATAATAAATAATGTAGAAAGACCATTATTTTTTAAAAGGTGTAACACGCACATACATAATTGTTCATATTGATCAAGTGGCAAGTGAGCAAAACTGCTTTTAATTGTGGATGTACAGTATGTATGTTAAGATAAAGATAACAAATTATGATAGATAAGGGTCTCAGTAGAGAGCAAAGGTCTGGTAAAAAGTTATTCAGCAAAAAAAATGTTTTGTTTATTTCAACGTCAACGAAGAATGCTAAAGCTTAAAGACTAAGGGGCCAATGCACTAAGCAGCGATAAGCCACTTATTGCCACCTTATCGCCAAAAAAGCCCACAGCGATTCAGTAAGCCCAGAGAAGTCGGCGATAAGAGAATTTTTAGGCAATTTTTTTTGTCGAGAAAATAATTTGACAAACGCGTGGCGATAAGCAACTTATCGCCAGGTTTTCAAACTCATGCAGCTCTAGTAGCCTCGATTAGCTTATCGAGGCTAATCGCAGCTCTAGAATTGCGATTTCCTCTCAAAATCATCCCGCCAGGAAAAGTTGGCAGGAAGGTGGTGAGAAGCTGCCGAGAAGCGGCGAGATGCGACTTAGAAAAAAAAATGCAGTAGGTGTCCTGACGAAGTGGCACTGTGGAGCTACGAAACACGTAGGACTTTTATTTGCTTTTTTACTGATCTATTGCACTTCAGCTCATTGCTCCGTTAATTTCTTGCTGTTTGCCTGCGGTTTGGTGGCTGTTCAGTGATGTCACCTCCCGCGACGGCTGCAGGGGGGGCTATTTGGCTGGAAGTCTTTCTGTGTACCGTGACTGTGTTTACCTCCGCTGCGAACCCGCTTGCAATAAGCATACACCGCCGGCTCAAGCTACTAGTGACGCCTTTTAGGTGGTCTGTTGAGATCTACAGGGAGCGGTCCGCAATATAAGTTCAGGAGGAGAACAGAGCTCTAGAAGCTGGACAGTCTGTATCCGCATTTTTGAACATTTCTGGACTTTGCAACATCCCGAGTAGGACATCGCATGCCCCCTGGAGTGGAGCCACCTACCTTGGATAGAGGGACATCTCTGGAAGACCCCCAATGCGTGACAGATGATGTGTCTCCCCTGATCAGACCTGTTGCAGCGCTGATAACACATGTATTGTTACATGACATGCTTTAAAGATTTTTTCTGAGGTACGCAGTTTACTTTTTTTTATATATATTTTTATACTAAATGTAGCCAGGTCCCCTCTGGCTCCTCAGACATTCGGTTCTCTCGCTCTCACCTGCGACAGCGTAAGGGCAGTTGCAGGGGTGATCGCGTCACCGGGGGCTCCCGGCGACATCAGCTACAGGGCACCGCCATCTTGTGTGCGTTTGCGCATACGCGGCAGTTTGCGCGCGTGCAGTATAGCCTCAGATGCGATACGGCAGCCATTACAGGGAGTGAGAAGAGGCGCTCCATAGTCAGGGACATCCCCCAGTTCGCACATGCGCAGTTAGCAGCGGCGGCGGCCATTACACAGCGCGCACGTGGCACCAATGTTAAAGAGAGCCACCAAGGACTACAGTTCCCAGCAGCCTCTGGGGACTGCACTTTCACCCTGGTCACAGGCAGCCAGACAGCCAATAAGGCTGACAGATTCTCATGCTGCAAAGTTGCAACAATGTTGTGTGAAGACAGGGATTGTCAGTTAGGAGCTGGGACACAGAGAGGGGAGGGTGTGTTTGTACAGGGAGGAAAGTAGCCTCCTGCACTATGCCAGAAGTCTGCCCTTAGCCCCCAGCTAGGCCCTACTCACCTCAGCTTGTGGTTACTACAGGGACTCCCCTTAGACTAGGGACAGGGTCCTGTAGAACCTAGACAAGTGAGGGTCCAGCCAGGAACCGTGACTATCCTGGCAATTACTGTGAAGGTAATACATCCTCTGCGTTAGCAGAGATAAGAGACATTATAAAGGTGGATCACTCCATGCGGGAGCCACCCACAGTTGAGGCGGAGGCATCTTGGATCATCTCCTGGAGCAAGGGATTCCAAGCAAAGGTCATCTGCGCACCCGGTAGCAGGAGCACCGGGCAAGTATTATCCAAGTCACCAAATGCACCACCTATACACTTCATCTTAGTGGGCAGCGCTGTCCCACACGTAGGTGGGGTTGTGGGACTCTTGGGACTTTGGGTACAAGGACTTTGGGAATACTGAGCATGAACCTAGTTCTATATTAGGCTGCGTCCATAGAGCCTCAGCCCGCGCTCCCCCGCTCTAACGCTGATGCTCGCCTGCCCGGTCAGCAGTGATCCCATGACTGGCAGGCGAGCCAGCGTGCGCGATCGAGAGGCGGGGGGAGGCGGGGCAGTGACGTCGCTGGACAATAGCCCGTGATGCGCCGGCGCTGAAGTCACGGCGGCGTGACGTTGATGCTGCTTTGCTGTGATTGGAGGTTTTCGGCCGACGGCGCGCTGAAAAACAGTTTCGGCTGTCGGCTGAAAATCCCAACGCTTCAGCACGCCTGCGGACGCTCGTGTGAGCCCCCTCTCAAGACATCATCATTGAGGATGCCGGGGCTCATCACGGAGCATCCGCACGGTGCTGCGCTGCCTGTCCTTCCATGGACGCAGCCTTAGATTTTGTTATATAGTTTAAGCATGCATGGTCACATCTATTCATATTGTTAATCTCAATCAGAAAATTAAATGAAAACACATATAAATATAATAAACACGCATACATTTCAGCATTATATTAAATAATGTAGAAAGACCATTATCTTTTAAAAGGTGTAACACGCACATACATAATTGGTCATATTGATCAAGTGGCAAGTGAGCAAAACTGCTTTTATTTGTGGATGTACAGTATGTATGTTAAGATAAAGATAACAAATTATGATAGATAAGGGTCTCAGTAAAGGTCTGATAAAAAGTTATTCAGCAAAAAAATTATTTTGTTTATTTCAACGTCAACGAAGAATGCTAAAGCTTAAAGACTAAGGGGCCAATGCACTAAGCAGCGATAAGCCACTTATTGCCACCTTATCGCCAAAAAAGCCCACAGCGATTCAGTAAGCCCAGAGAAGTCGGCGATAAGAGAATTTTTAGGCAATTTTTTTTGTCGAGAAAATAATTTGACAAACGCGTGGCGATAAGCAACTTATCGCCAGGTTTTCAAACTCATGCAGCTCTAGTAGCCTCGATTAGCTTATCGAGGCTAATCGCAGCTCTAGAATTGAGATTTCCTCTCAAAATCATCCCGCCAGGAAAAGTTGGCAGGAAGGTGGTGAGAAGCTGCCGAGAAGCGGCGAGATGGGACTTAGAAAAAAAAATGCAGTAGGTGTCCTGACGAAGTGGCACTGTGGAGCTACGAAACACGTAGGACTTTTATTTGCTTTTTTACTGATCTATTGCACTTCAGCTCATTGCTCCGTTAATTTCTTGCTGTTTGCCTGCGGTTTGGTGGCTGTTTCAGTGATGTCACCTCCCGCGACGGCTGCAGGGGGGGGGCTATTTGGCTGGAAGTCTTTCTGTGTACCGTGACTGTGTTTACCTCCGCTGCGAACCCGCTTGCAATAAGCATACACCACCGGCTCAAGCTACTAGTGACGCCTTTTAGGTGGTCTGTTGAGATCTACGGGGAGCGGTCCGCAATATAAGTTCAGGAGGAGAACAGAGCTCTAGAAGCTGGACAGTCTGCATCTGCATTTTTGAACATTTCTGGACTTTGCAACATCCCGAGTAGGACATCGCATGCCCCCTGGAGTGGAGCCACCTACCTTGGATAGAGGGACATCTCTGGAAGACCCCCAAAGCGTGACAGATGATGTGTCTCCCCTGATCAGACCTGTTGCAGCGCTGATAACACATGTATTGTTACATGACATGCTTTAAAGATTTTTTCTGAGGTACGCAGTTTACTTTTTTTTATATATATTTTTATACTAAATGTAGCCAGGTCCCCTCTGGCTCCTCAGACATTTGGTTCTCTTGCTCTCACCTGCGACAGCGTGAGGGCAGTTGCAGGGGTGATCGCGTCACCGGGGGCTCCCGGCGACATCAGCTACAGGGCACCGCCATCTTGTGTGCGTTTGCGCATACGCGGAAGTTTGCGCGTGTGCAGTATAGCCTCAGATGCGATACGGCAGCCATTACAGGGAGTGAGAAGAGGCGCTCCATAGTCAGGGACATCCCCCAGTTCGCACATGCGCAGTTAGCAGCGGCGGCGGCCATTACACAGCGTGCACGTGGCCCCAATGTTAAAGAGAGCCACCAAGGACTACAGTTCCCAGCAGCCTCTGGGGACTGCACTTTCACCCTGGTCACAGGCAGCCAGACAGCCAATAAGACTGACAGATTCTCATGCTGCAAAATTGCAACAATGTTGTGTGAAGACAGGGATTGTCAGTTAGGAGCTGGGACACAGAGAGGGGAGGGTGTGTTTGTGCAGGGAGGAAAGTAGCCTCCTGCACTAGGCCAGAAGTCTCCCCTTAGACCCCAGCTACGCCCTACTCACCTCAGCTTGTGGTTACTACAGGGACTCCCCTTTGACTAGGGACAGGGTCCTGTAGAACCTAGACAAGTCCAGCCAGGAACCGTGACTATCCTGGCAATTACTGTGAAGATATAACATCCTCTGCGTTAGCAGAGATAAGAGACATTATAAAGGTGGATCACTCCATGCGGGAGCCACCCACCGTTGAGGCGGAGGCATCTTGGATCTTCATTAGCCGCTACGGTAACGAATGTGTTACATTTTTAATTAGGGTTTTATTACTAGTGTATTGTAGCAGGGGATCTCCGGAGCAGAACCACGTTGATTTGAGGTCAGGGGACCCCTTGCTTCCCGTGATACAGGCCCCCGTTATGGGGTGCCGGTATCTCTTATGCATTTAAATGTCACGTGACCGTGGGAATCAAATTCATAGGAGATACCGGCACCTCATAAAGGAGCCTCTATCGCGGAAAGCAGGGGGTCCCCGGACCTCATATCAATGCGGTTCTGTTCCGAATACCCCCTGTTCACGTACACTAGTATTAAATGTTACATTAAAAATGGTTGAACTCTGGCGAGATTTGTATTGTATTGTATGTCTTTATTTATATAGCGCCATTAATGTACAGTAGAGGCAACTCTTATTCGAACAAAAACCAGTGGCAATTCCCCAAAAAACCCAGGAAACACCCAGGTACATTCTGAATACATGCCTTAAACTTTCCTTAAACTTGCCCCAGCATTTCTGCATTGTTTAATGGCCTATCAGATTAACAGCGGGGGTCCCTGGCAGTCCCATTCAAACTGAATGGGACTGCCAGGGATCCCTGCTGTGTTAATCCTATGGGTCGTTAGTCAATGCAGAAATGCCTTAAACGTGCCTCAAACTAGCCCAGAACATACCCAGCACATACCCAGAATGTAACCCGGCTAGTTTACGGCAAATGTTAGAATAAACGTTGTCTCTACTGTACATAGCGCTTCACAGTAGTAATATACGTGGTAACCAAGTAAATAACAGATAATATAAATAACAGATCATGGGAATATGTGCTTCAGACATAAAAGTAAATCAGGAAGGTGACGAGCACACTAGACAGTGCACTCAGAATAGAATTCACTTAGATGCACACCACATACATTAAAATATAACCTTTATTGACATTACATAAAACATATATTACCGATAATGTAGGTGTAACCAAGATTAAAAGTAGATTAAATTAAATATGACGACTATCTTCCATCTACTCTAGATATAAGCTGCTAAATAGCAAATGATGCTAGTAATCTAGGAGATATAAGGCAGATACAGCCGTGGTATAGGTAGACCACCTAGGACCAAAGCTAAGTTTGCACATTTAAATCCCATATATTGATAATAACAGATAGGTGCACAAAGTTACAATCATATGTGGGGAGCTCACTATATAGATAGTAAGGTATGGAAAAGTCCTAATAACAGACTACTGTTCCTAATAAGGTGGTAATACTAGGTCAAATACACATAGTGATTGTCATGGATATAGTGTGATCCAGACAGAGACTAGAGGTGTATGCAGCAGAAAAGGTAGAACTCCCTAGGAGAGCAGGTTAATGTGGCAAAGCCTAATATCCTGACCCAACACTGCACCAGAGTCACATAGAAATCACTGCAGATGTTATGAGCCTTAGGCACCGCACATATATAGACAGGCACAGCAAAGTGCCAGTTAAACCCACACTCAAACTATGGAAGTGTAACTGTTGGTCAGCTGTAAATTCGTCACTATTACAGTAGAGGCAACTCTTATTCGAACAAAAACCAGTGGCAATTCCCCAAAAAACCCAGGAAACACCCAGGTACATTCTGAATACATGCCTTAAACTTTCCTTAAACTAGCCCCAGCATTTCTGCATTGATTAATGGCCTATCAGATTAACAGCGGGGGTCCCTGGCAGTCCCATTCAAACTGAATTGGACTGCCAGGGATCCCTGCTGTGTTAATCCTATGGGTCGTTAGTCAATGCAGAAATGCCTTAAACGTGCCTCAAACTAGCCCAGAACATACCCAGCACATACCCAGCACATACCCAGAATGTAACCCGGCTAGTTTACGGCAAATGTTAGAATAAACGTTGCCTCTACTGTAAATAAAAAGACTTCCAAGTAGGAGTCTTACAACATCACTACGTGCTCTACGCACGTTTCCCTCCAGCTATGGAGCTTCCTCAGGGACATTTTTGCAAACGAAGAAAGGCGAAGCTATTTATAGGGGCTGATTGCATTGACACACCAATCGCAGCTCCGCGCATGCGCAGATCAATGATTAAGGAGCTGTAAAAGGTTTACCCTGCGCATGCGCATATGTCGCTATATTACGGTGGAAATTCTAACTTTTGAATTGATCAATGCACACATATCAGGAGTAGAAAGACGCTGGACAAATAATATTCAAACGCATAGCTCGTCCAGACTCACCTACGCCGCAATGTTGGTCAGCTGCAGACATCGCTATTCCTGCCAGTGCGCATGCGTGATAACTTTGTCTCTGCTGCTATTGCCTGAGACGTAATGCGCATGCGTCGCCTGATAGGATAGAATTTAATGCCGAGTGGAGAATAACTCTCCTCCACATACAAAACATTGCTGAGTAGCTTCTAAGGATCTTTGCGCATGCGTGCCGACATAGTAGTACTTCATAACAATTGGTAACAGCACGCATGCGTGTCCTGATAGCTGAAAATGCCGTTTGGCGTATAGTGAAGGGGAATGTGGGGGGGGGGGGGGGGAAATATGATGTACCATGATGGTACATTACTTATGAACATACATAGTTCCTCCATACCTCCATCGTTTACCCCACCTCTTGGCCAAAAATGCATAATAAATAATCAGCTAACAGTGTGTTATAGAAGCTAGGTTGCCTGCACCCTCTTCTTATTTGCAAAAACGTAATGATGTCAGTACAGAGTGAAAATCTTTTTGGGAGGAGACTATTACTACACAAATTTCATTCTAAACGGTCTAGTGATGAAGTCGCTAACTCCCTATTGCTCAAAAGTCTCAGATTTTCTTTTACGTAAGCATCGGTATCTTGAATGACGATGTTACCGCCTTTGTCAGATGGTTTAATTGTGTACATGGTGTTTGACAAAAGTTCCTTTAGGCCACTTCTCTCTTTGGCTGTCAAGTTATTTGCTGTTTTACATTGTGTAGGCTCAGCTTCAAGATCCCTGGTTACACACGAGACAAACAGATCCACAGCAGGACAAATACTTAATGAAGGTGTAAAATGACTTTTCTTTTTGAGGTTCGTAAACGGGCCAATGATGTCACTATCAGTAGATGTACTTTGTTCGAGCAGCATAATTAAATCGTCCAGATTTTGCCTATCTTGTAAGCTCAAGCTAGCGACTTCATCACTAGACCGTTTAGAATGAAATTTGTGTAGTAATAGTCTCCTCCCAAAAAGATTTTCACTCTGTACTGACATCATTACGTTTTTGCAAATAAGAAGAGGGTGCAGGCAACCTAGCTTCTATAACACACTGTTAGCTGATTATTTATTATGCATTTTTGGCCAAGAGGTGGGGTAAACGATGGAGGTATGGAGGAATATGTATGTTCATAAGTAATGTACCATCATGGTACATCATATTCCCCCCCCCCCACATTCCCCTTCACTATACGCCAAACTGCATTTTCAGCTATCAGGACACGCATGCGTGCTGTTACCAATTGTTATGAAGTACTACTATGTCGGCACGCATGCGCAAAGATCCTTAGAAGCAACTCAGCAATGTTTTGTATGTGGAGGAGAGTTATTCTCCACTCGGCATTAAATTCTATCCTATCAGGCGACGCATGCGCATTACGTCTCAGGCAAAAGCAGCAGAGACAAAGTTATCACGCATGCGCACTGGCAGGAATAGCGATGTCTGCAGCTGACCAACATTGCGGCGTAGGTGAGTCTGGACGAGCTATGCGTTTGAATATTATTTGTCCAGCGTCTTTCTACTCCTGATATGTGTGCATTGATCAATTCAAAAGTTAGAATTTACACCGTAATATAGCGACATATGCGCATGCGCAGGGTAAACCTTTTACAACTCCTTAATCATTGATCTGCGCATGCGCGGAGCTGCGATTGGTGTGTCAATGCAATCAGCCCCTATAAATAGCTTCGCCTTTCTTCGTTTGCAAAAATGTCCCTGAGGAAGCTCCATAGCTGGAGGGAAACGTGCGTAGGGCACGTAGTGATGTTGTAAGACTCCTACTTGGAAGTCTTTTTATTTAATAGTGACGAATTTACAGCTGACCAACAGTTACACTTCCATAGTTTGAGTGTGGGTTTAACTTTTACTTCTTTGCTGTGCCTGTCTATATATGTGCGGTGCCTAAGGCTCATAACATCTGCAGTGATTTCTGTGTGACTCTGGTGCAGTGTTGGGTCAGGATATTAGGCTTTGCCACATTAACCTGCTCTCCTAGGGAGTTCTACCTTTTCTGCTGCATACACCTCTAGTCTCTGTCTGGATCACACTATATCCATGACAATCACTATGTGTATTTGACCTAGTATTACCACCTTATTAGGAACAGTAGTCTGTTATTAGGACTTTTCCATACCTTACTATCTATATAGTGAGCTCCCCACATATGATTGTAACTTTGTGCACCTATCTGTTATTATCAATATATGGGATTTACAGGTGCAAACTTAGCTTTGGTCCTAGGTGGTCTACCTATACCACGGCTGTATCTGCCTTATATCTCCTAGATTACTAGCATCATTTGCTATTTAGCAGCTTATATCTAGAGTAGATGGAAGATAGTCGTCATATTTAATTTAATCTACTTTTAATCTTGGTTACACCTACATTATCGGTAATATATGTTTTATGTAATGTCAATAAAGGTTATATTTTAATGTATGTGGTATGCATCTAAGTGAATTTTATTCTGAGTGCACTGCCTAGTGTGTTCGTCACCTTCCTGATTCACTTCAGTTCACAGGTTTGCACCCACGTGATAATTATCGAATTTTCATTAAATTAGTATGGTTCCTAGTTGATCACTCCCTTTCCCTTTTTTTTTGTTTTGTAGACATAAAGGTAACATTAAGGAAGAGGAGTCCCTGCTCCGAGGAGCTTACAGTTTAAACGTACAGAGACAGTAGGAGGGAGTTCTGGTAAGTGCATCTGCAGGGGCCAAGCTTTATGTATCATGTGTCCAGTATTATCCACAGTGCTATTCATATGCTTGTTTAAGCAAGTGTGTCTTAAGGTGGGTCTTAAAGGTGGATAGAGAGGGTGCTAGTCGGGTATTGAGAGGAAGGGCATTCCAGAGGTGCGGGGCAGTCAGTGAAAAAGGTTTAAGGCGGGAGAGGGCTTTAGATACAAAAGGGTAAGAAAGAAGACATCCTTGAGAAGAACGCAAGAGTCGGGATGGTGCATTGCACAGGGACTCATCCCTGCAGCAGAAAGAAGTCACCGGGTGAGCCCTTTTCCCAGAGACGATCATCACGTCGCCGGCTACTCGCCAGTTTAGCAAATGTTGTCATCACAGTTATTCGGGGCTTTCTGCATACCGTGATAGCAACACTGAAAAAAATGGCAATTTAAATGGGACGGCAATTTTTTTTATGGTCGCTTTGTGCATAGGCCCCCAAGGTGTACTTTTCCACCGATTATGGTACAATCGGTCCGTTAAGAATATATTGTATTACCCCCTATATCTAACATGTAACATATGTGGCTTCAAACCCACTGTTACATTAAGGGCACCTTTATCACTATGTATCGTGTTGTGGTCATTCCTAATGTATGGTTTTGCAATCACATGCATGAATTTATGTTGGATAAGTTGGTCAATTTCCTGTTGGATTTGGGCCTCTCCTTGTACTGCTGATGTATCCAGTTAGATAAGAATCACAAAATGAGCCAAGCCAGATGGAATTCAGATGTATTATTCTATACCAAGTGGCCATTGGCACTATCTGTAAGAGGCATTGAAAACTAGGTCATTGGTTGAAAGGCAAAAAAAAAATAACAAATCCGAGTGCTCAAACACCTTGTATTTTAGCTAAGTTGAGGTTTGCAGGAAATACTTTGAAAAGGCAGATGATGATTCTCCCTGATTTTCTTTCTACCTCTGGAACTATCAGGGTGTGAAATATAATAAAGCATTGTACCGTTCAATACTGACGTTTGTACCTTACAGGTGTACTCCAGGTAAACATCCCTTTGTCCTGTGAAAAATGATCCTCTTGGATAGAAATGACTTTGATGAACCTCAGCAGCTGGTTTTCTATCATTCTTTTCCGACTGACTTCCCCGGTGAAGCATGGCTACCCAACTCAAATTTGTCTTACTTGAGGCAAGAGATTCTCTAATACTCTGCATTCCACAGACAGGCATCATACTGGATATTTCCCTTGGTTTCATGTTCCTTATAACCATAAATAGAATCCCTATATTTCACAGCAAATATACTATTTACTACTGGAACTTTTACAACTTTACCACTCCGGTAAACACGCACACACAAAACCTAAAAACAATGTGTTGGGAAATCCATTAGGGCAATTATTTATTTGTATGTGCTTTTAATCTTATCCTTACTATATATTGCAAATTGTCTTCTCAAATAATAATTATAATAATAAGCAAATCACTTCACAATAAGTATATGTAATATACTCTGGGAGGGTGTTTTAATGTTCCCCTTTTTTTTTTCACATTCGAGGCATTAAATGCAAATGGCCAGCTGTTAGTACCTTATAATATCAGTTTCCATTCTGTTATCTGGGCATCACACTCTACATATACTGGTATATATATATATATATATATATATATATATATATATATATATATATATATATATATATATATATATATATGTGTGTGTGTGTAGAATATATATGTAGGGTGTGACGCTCAGATAACATATATATATATATATATATATATATATATATATATTTATACGTAACCGTTCCAAGGATTGGTAAACAAGAGACAGCACTCAATGTTGAAAATCAAAGTGTATTAGTGATAGCAAAAATAATCCAGAAACCCAATGTTTCGGTCCTACAGAATGGGACCTTCCTCAGGGGGATACATTTTTTTTTGTATCCCCCTGTGGAAGGTCCCATTCTGTAGGACCAAAACGTTGGGTTTCTGGATTATTTTTGCTATCACTAATACACTTTGATTTTCAACATTGAGTGCTGTCTCTTGTTTACCAATCCTTGGAACGGTAATGTATAATTACATTCTCTATATGGGACGTGCACCTGTGGCTTACCAGCACCTATTGGAGTGCCAACTGCCTTATCTGACTATATATATATATACAGCTAAACCCCGTTATAACGCGGGTCTCGGGGTCCACCCCGAGACCACCGCGTTACTAACGGGGTCGCGGAAAAAAAAAATGGCCGCCGCGCTTTAGCGCATATTCATCCCGCGGGACAGGAGATGGGAGCGGGCATGTCCCTCCGCTCCCCGCTTCCCCCTGTCACCGCGGGACAGCCCGCGGGGCAGGAGATGGGAGCGGGGATGTCCCTCCGGTCCCCGCTTCCCCCTGTCACCGCGGGCCTCCATGATGCAGTGGCTATGTCGTGCACTTTTAAAGCAACTGCGCATGCTCAGTATTAGTAAGTCAGACATTTCGCACATGAAGCAGTTCCGGTCTGCACCAGCTGTATGAGCCATGTGTCCAGCGAGAGCAGGGATCTGACACGCTGTTCCTGCACCGCTGCTCTGTGCTGAGCCTTGTTGATCATCTCCTACCCCCTGTGTGCCGAACTATAGTCTGCACCATGCCTCCCACCATCCTGCACCACAATGCTGCGGGTAATGCCAACCACTGTGTGTGTTTGTCTCAAACAGTGTGGAGTGATTGTGTACGCAGTGCCATGTGTCGTTTTGTCTGTTATTGTGTCGTGTGTTCTGCTGTTAAATCATGCAGTGCTATGTGCATGTATGGTTGTGTATTGTCATTGCGTCTTGCAGTCTTGTGACTGTGGCATGTTGTCATTGCATCATGCAGTATCCTGTTGTGCTTTTTATAATTGTCAGCAATTAACAAATGTCTTCTGATCCGGAGAATGGCATTTAAGTTAATAGTTGTGATTTCAAAGCCACTGAAGTGTTGGATGCTATTTATGCTGGAAATAACAAACTGCCTTAAGTACAGTAGTGAGTGACATTTAAACCATGTGGCAATCATATTGAATGACTGGTGTGGGTTGTCCATGTTGTGTAACCCCACTTTGAGGTGGTAGCCAAAAAATTTCAGATTGTGACCACATTCCCTATAATACTTAATTTTCAGTGCAGTGAGGCACTCTGATTGTTATATCCTGTTCGTGTTATTTTGTACATTAGTACAGCAATACAATTACAGATTACCTGATAGCTGTGCAACATCTGAGTGTCATGTGCCCTGGACCTTTGTAACTACAAACTGGTCTGCAATTCTCTGATATGACAGGCTGCCACACACTTCCACATCACAATTCTGCCTGTGTGTTCAGTATTCTTGTTTGAACAGACACTAAAGCATAAGGTAACCCTACAAAGGCAGAATAAATCAATACAGGAAAAACTGCTATAGATGAATACGTGGACGTTTGCTATACAGTGTAGGTGTAAACATTAATTGGGAGCCATTTACAGGTGTGAGAGAGAATGAATCAAAGCCTGTTACAGGCGTATGAATGAATAAAGTTGCTGGATGCCTGCAATAGGTGTATAAACAAATTATTGAAAGGGAGTGTGCTATAGATGTAGGAATAACTATAAATGGGAGTTTGCTATTCAGTAAATGGGAACTGCTAGAATTGTATGAATCAATTTTAGCCTGCTGTGTGTGTGTGAGTGTGTGAGTGTGTGAGTGTGTGAGTGTCTGTGAGTGTCTGTGAGTGTGTGTAAGTGTGTGTGAGTGTGTGCAGTGTGTGCAGTGTGAGCAATGAGCAGTGTGCAGTGTGTGCAGTGTGTGTCAGTGTGAGCAGTGTGTGTGCAGTGTGAGCAATGAGCAGTGTGTGTGCAGTGTCAGTGTGTGCAGTGTGTGCAGTGTGAGCAATGAGCAGTGTGTGTGCAGTGAGTGTGTGCAGTGTGTGCAGTGTGTGCAGTGTGTGCAGTGTGCAAAAAAATAATAATTTTTTTTTAAAAATTAAAAATTTTTTTTTTTTTTTTTTTTTAAAACGGGAGCCACGGGAAAACCGCGTTATAACCGAATCGCGGTATAGCGAGGCGCGTTATAACGGGGTTTAGCTTTATATATATATATATATGTAGTGTTCGACAATCCTATACATTTACACGCCCGGGGCGGGTGGATTTAACCCCCAGGCGAGTAAATATTGGTCCAAGCAGAACACGTGCTTGTTTTTTTAAATTTCCCCCGTTCGCGCTGAAAATTTTCCCTGCTCGCGCTGAAAAAAAAAACCGCCCCCTACCTGACTTCTGATTGGCGCGCGCTCCCAGGCTTTGTGGGCGCGCGGCCAGGCTCTATAAGAGCCTGCCCCCAACGAGCAGCCATTCTTTCCGGCCGGAGATCTCTTGGAGAGTAAGTAAGTACTCTCCAATCCTCCGTCTTGCGGCCCCTCTGCTGCTTCCCTGCAAGCCCCCTTACTTCTTCCCTACAAGCCCCCTTACTCTCCCTGTTCCCCCTTCTCTCCCTGTTCCCCCTTCTCTCCCTGTTCCCCCTTCTCTCCCTGTTCCCCCTTCTCTCCCTGTCCCCGCTTAACTTGGCCAGCAGATTGTCGTGGGGGGGTCCCCCCCTTCTCGGCATGTCCCCGCTTAACTTGGCCAGCAGATTGTCGTGGGGGTGTCCCCCCCTTCTCGGCATGTCCCCGCTTAACTTGGCCAGCAGATTGTAGTGGGGGTGTCCCCCCCTTCTCGGCATGTCCCCGCTTAACTTGGCCAGCAGATTGTCGTGGGGGTGTCCCCCCCTTCTCGGCATGTCCCCACTTAACTTGGCCAGCAGATTGTCGTGGGGGTGTCCCCCCTTCTCGGCATGTCACGTGGTCCGGCGCGGGCCAGCAGATTGTCGTGGGGGTATCCCCCCCTTCTCGGCATGTCCCCGCTTAACTTGGCCAGCAGATTGCAGTGGGGGTGTCCCCCCTTCTCGGCATGTCACGTGGTCCGGCGCAGGCCAGCAGATTGTCGTGGGGGTGTCCCCCCTTCTCGGCATGTCACGTGGTCCGGCGCGGGCCAGCAGATTGTCGTGGGGGTGTCCCCCCTTCTCAGCCTGTCACGGCGTCCCGTGTGTGTATGCATTGGTGTGTGTGTGTGTGTGTGTGTGTGTGTGTGTGCATGGGTGTGGGCATGTATGTGTGGGTGTGTGCATGGGTGTGGGCATGTGTGTGTGTGTGTGTGTGTGTGTGTGTGTGTGCATGGGTGTGTGTGTGTGTGTGTGTGCATGGGTGTGTGTTTGTGTATGCATGGGTGTACTGTATGTGTGTGTGTGCATGTGTGTGTGTGTGGGTGTGGGCATGGGTGTGTGTGTGTGTGCATGGGTGTGGGCATGGGTGTGTGTGTGTGTGTGTATGGGTGTGTGTTTGTGTATGCATGGGTGTGTGTGTGCATGGGCGTGGGCATGGGTGTGTGTGTGTCTGTGTGCATGGGTGTGGGCATGGGTGTGTTTGTGTGTGTGTGCAAGGGTGTGGGCATTTAGGTGTGTGTGTGCATGGTTGTGTGGGTGTGTGCATGGTTGTGTGTGTGTGTGTGTGTATGGGTGTGTGTGTATGCATGGGTGTGTGTGTATGCATGGGTGTGTGTGTGTGTGCATGGGACAATGTGTCTCCCCCCCACCCTGCCGCCTCCCCCCCACCCTGCCGCCTCCCCAAAGATTACACTAAGCCCAGCTATCTTCATGACGGCGCAGCCGCCGCATGAGGTGTGGGGGGGGATATGCCGGTCTGCACCCCCGACCACTAGCTTCATGCCGTGCGGGAAATGCCGGCGAGGGAGCAGGGCAGTGGCGGCCATGGCGGGGCTGACTGTCCCATGGGGAGCCCGCTGGGGACGTGCCTCCCACCCACCCTGCCACCTCCACAAAGCTTCCACTACGCCCGAGTGAGGTATGGGGGGGCGGGGGGGGGGGGATGCCGGCCTGCCCAGCCTTTCTCAGTTAGGATTTTAGCCCATCCAAAAAATAAAAAGGCAGGTTATAATTAAAACTATAAAGAGGGTCTTTGGGGGGGGGGGGGGGGGCCGCCGGACGGGAGGTGCCAAAGGGGTGGTGCTCCCGGCCGCATACACTGCTAAATAAAACATTGTTTTGGTTGATTGTAACAATTTCTTATGCTGTCTACAGTTATTCCTAAAGTATTTGTCCCATTCTACACCCAGTCAGTCAGTCAGTAACCCAGTCAGTCAGTAACCCAGTCAGTCAGTAACCCAGTCAGTCAGTAACCTAGTCAGTTACCCAGTCAGTAACCCAGTCAGTAACCCAGTCAGTAACCCAGTCAGTCAGTAACCCAGTCAGTAACCCAGTCAGTCACTCAGTCAGTAACCCAGTCAGTAACCCAGTCAGTAACCGAGTCAGTCAGTAACCCAGTCAGTAACCCAGTCAGTCACTCAGTCAGTCAGTCACTCAGTCAGTCAGTCACTCAGTCAGTCAGTCACTCAGTAAGTCAGTCACTCAGGCAGTCACTCACCCAGTCAGTCACTCACCCAGTCATTCAGTTACCCAGTCAGTCAGTAACCCAGTCAGTCACTCAGTCAGTCACTCAGTCAGTCACTCAGTCAGTCAGTCACTCAGTCAGTCAGTCACTCAGTCAGTCACTCAGTCAGTCAGTCACTCAGTCAGTCAGTCACTCAGTCATTCACTCAGTCAGTCACTCGGTCAGTCACTCACCCAGTCAGCGACTCACCCAGTCAGTCAGTAACCCTGTCACTCAGTCAGTCACTCACCCAGTCAGTCAGTAACCCAGTCAGTCACTCACCCTGTCACTCAGTCAGTCACTCACCCACTCACCCATTCAGTCACTCACCCATTCAGTCAGTCACTCACCCAGTCAGTCAGTTACCCAGTCAGTCACTCACCCTGTCACTCAGTCAGTCAACCATTCAGTCACTCAGCCAGTTACCCAGTCACACACACCCAGTCACTCACCCAGTCACTCAGTCAGTCATTAACCCAGTCAGTCACTCACTCACCCAGTCAGTAACCCAGTCAGTCACTCACCCAGTCAGTCACTCAGTCAGTCACTCACCCACTCACCCATTCAGTCAGTCACTCACCCAGTCAGTCAGTTACCCAGTCAGTCACTCACCCTGTCAGTCACTCACCCTGTCACTCAGTCAGTCACCCATTCAGTCACTCAGTCAGTCACCCATTCAGTCAATCACCCTGTCACTCAGTCAGTCAGTCAGTCAGTCACCCAGTCAAACAAGTAGTCAGCGGTCTACACATAAGAATGTATTGAGGTTTTAAAATAATTTCTATAACTTTCTTTGTTCTAGATCTGATTAGAAAGCTTCTACCAGGATACTCGGAATCCCCCTAACTCAGAAGAAAGGTAGGGAACGGCTGCATTCGTGTGTATTTGCTGATAGTCACTTATATTCGCTAGGGGCGTGGCTAGAGGCGTGGCTAGGGGCGAGTAGATTTTTTGGGTGGGCGAGTAGATTTTTGGGTGATTTGTCGAACACTGTATATATATACAGTGCTTGACAAATCACCCAAAAATCTACTCGCCGAACCAAAAAATCTACTCGCCACCTAGTCCCGCCTCTAATCCCGCCCCCAACCCCGCCCCCAACCCCGCCTCTAATCCCGTCCCCAGTCCCTCATTTTTAAAAAACAAATTCCTAGTAAGAACATTCGTTTTTGACATTAGTTTATTTATTGTATTACATTATACTACAATTAGGTGTGTGTGTAGCAGCAATCCCGCCTGGGATCTTACCTGATCCGCAGTCCCTCAATGTCCAGGTACCCTCATTCCGGCAATGTTATACATTGGAGGGGATGTGTTCCCTACCTGTCTTCTGGGTTAGGGGGGGGGGGGAGTTCCGATGTCTTCAGTGTGAAGCTTGAGTCAGATCTGGAAGTAAGCAGTATAGGTTATTTC